>NC_056729.1:396276995-396344495 GCF_019279795.1 Protopterus annectens | reverse complement strand
CTTGCTGATCTTCCAAGTGAAGAAGCTTGTCTCAGAGCTTGACAATGAGTCTGACCTACTGGCATTTAAACAATATGTGAACTGAGAAAATTGGGCCCAGGGGGATTGACTGGGGAATTCTTGAAAGCCTATATGAACTTGGAGGATGTTGGTGTACACAGGATCATAGGATCATAGGAAGTACCTAGGCTAACAGCCCCAGGGCCCTTACAAGCCTAGCCAAGTTCAACCTGTGTTCCCAAGGGTGTCTGGTTCAAGCAGACACTAAAATCAGCATCTGTTATCCCAGTCCAATGAGGGGCTTTGTTTAATGTGAGTAGGAAGCTTGTTCCAAAGGTGGGACAAACTCTGTAAGACAAATCTGTCTCTCCAGCAACCTCTACTGATGTCACATACCAGGTTAAAGACTTTTGAGCAAGTGACTCATGCCTTTTGACTTACAAATATGCAGCATTCCATCAAAGCTGGGTCAGAGATTGATCTATATGCAACAAATGCCTCTGAGCAGTCTGTATGACACAGAGTAAGGTGACAATGATTTCCATCTGTCCTCATAAGACAGATCTTGAAGCCCCTGAATTTTGTTCGTAAGGAACCTTTGTGGTCTCTCCAATTGCTGCAAGTATTTGGAAAGGAACATACCAAACGGAGTGTTGTACTCTATTATTGGCCTGATGAGGGAATAGTATAGTAGGGTTATAACCTCTTGTTTTCTGGAGGCAATGCCCTTACTTATGAGATGAGCAATATAAAGTGGCCTTCTTACCACTGCGGAGACACGGTGATTGAAGTTAAGGCTGCTGTCAACCTGTGTGCCCAGATCTCTCACCACTGACTGTGTGCCTAGGGTATTGCTATTGATGTGGTAGTCTGCAGGAACATCATCCTTGCCAAAGAGGATGATTATGCATTCTTCACATTAAGTTTAGGACCATGACTTTGGCACCAGTCCTTAGTCTGAGTAAGACCTTCTTGCAGGATGTTGACATCACTAGGGGTTTCAGTGATTGCTCCCAGTTAACAGTCACCAGCAAACTTTGTCCTTTAGTTTCAGCTTGCACTTTGGAGAAGTAGATTCTGAACAGGAGTGGTCCCAGAACTGATCCCCGTGGAACACCACTGGTTACGGGTCTGCTGGAGGAGGTGGAGTCCCCTATTTTGACAGTATCAAAACTGAAGCAATAAACACTAGCTAGGTCTAGTACCTCACTAAAGGCACAGCCTCTGAAGTTTCTGAACTGGTCATTCATTAATGACAAAGTGGCAAAATCAAAAGTAACTGATTTGCTGCATATTCTAAAGTTATAGTTAGAATCTGCTAAAAGTGATGTATGAAAAATCTTAAAAATACTGCCTGTGGAGAAATTTAAGAGGGCACTGCCCAGTTACTTAAGAAAGCTGGGCTATCAATGTGACCTACATCTTCTGAAAATGTTAGTGGTAATAGGAGAACATTTGTTGTTAACACCAAAAGCAAACACTGAATCACTAAGGGCTAAGAGTAATCAGTCCCCAATAATGTACTTTTACCTGCAAACAAACAACACTGTGTTATGAACTTGTTTGTTTTACATGTTCTAAGCCAGGACATATAGCAAAGTATTGCAGAGCTGACTACACTGTTATATATGTAAAACTAGTAATGTTGGTCCACAGGCTGATAATCTGTATTAATTAGGTCTAACAATGCTGAATTCTTACTTGCTACAATAAATGTTGAGCCTGTTTTTGTTACTGTGCCATAATCAGACTTTTGAACAGTACTATTTTTTGTTGAAGGAAAAGACTTATAAGTCTTAACATTTGGAAGTATGAATACATTAAAGTACAGTACATGTGTAAGCAAAAAAAATGTAAGTAAACAGGGCATGAAGGTAAAATGTGTGCACGTAGGGATAAATAACAGCTCTCTGTAATCCAAGAAGAAATGCAAACTCCTTCAGACAATGTTTTACATATAGTTGTTTCAGTCCTAACTTAACACATATGATAATTCTCCAAGACGTCTCTCATTTCAAAGAACTTTGGAAAATGGGTGTTGGGGAGGTAAAGAATGTGATATGTTGTCAGAGATACACAAAAACAAAAGAGAAACTAATGTGGAATTAGAAACTTCCAAATTAACTGAAACCTGGCCTGGGTCTGTGTAGATGGGTCAAATAAACCTGCTACTGAGTCCAGTAAAGACTCCAGCTGGTGAGCTAACGAAAGATATCAGTACAGAAACTAACTTGAAAAGGTACGCTGTTCAGAAAAGATTAAGGGAGATGCTAGGGTTTAAGACAAGAAAAGAAGTTAGTAGAGAAATTGAAAGCAGGCCCGTAGTTACAAGTACTCTAAGAGAAGTGGAAATCAGAACTGTTTATTTCTTTCTTTCCTTACTTATTTGCAATTGTTAACCAATATAGTCTGGTTGGACAGAAGCCTCTTTTTGGTGGATCCCTGTGGAGAAAAGCCCCACAATTAACAGTTTAAAAGCATGCATATCTGTAAGAACTCACACGTACAAAACTAAGCATTATTACTAAGTAGTATACATTGTTAAATAATAATAATAATCATAACAATAACAATAATAACAATAATAATACAGACATTAATGTATTAAGACCGGGAGACATATTCCAAAGAGGAGGTCAGTAAGGAAAGATGCAAAGTAAGTGATAATGCAAACATAAAAAGATTAAGTTTGTAGGACAGAAGGATAAAGTATATTTGGATATGAAAGATGAGGGATGACGTTAGTAGGAGAGAAGTATAGGATGTTTATTTTTCAGTGTAGTGATGAAACAAAAAAATTATAGAAGAAATTAATGTATGTCCAAGTAAGTTCTAGCAGAGAGGGAGGAATCTCACAGTAAGGATACAGTGAAAAAAGGAAATAGAAAAGAGCCATGAACTCTCTGTTGCGATTATACAGATAGAGTGAAACAAAAGCATGATAATCCTAAGAACAGAACAAATAAGCAACTACTGAACTGTAAGAAAACTATCAGTATCAATATCAGAAGCAAATTACTTTTGTGAGTTACACTTTTTAGATGATGAATTAGATATAGTGGAAAAAAGTTGTTTTTATCTTTGTAGAAGGACAGACTATACCTTCTCAACTCATGTCAAGCTAGTGATGAAAGTACTTGGCTGACCTAAAGGTAAGTCATGCAAATTTTCAGGTGGCTCAGTGGGAAGACACTACACTAGTAGAGTTATAGAGACTATAGCCATAGTAGAGGGGAGTTAATAAACCAAGCTCATTTTATAGCCATACTTTGAGCTCTGAAATGACTTGCTGTACAGAGTGACTAAAGAAAGAGAAATGATAGTGTAGCAGATGTTCGTGCCAAAGGCTTTCAATACATTAGTAATAAGACTAGCATGTGTCCACATTTTGGGTGGTCATTGAAGGATGGATAAAATAGATGAGGAATTTAACCTGACTTTACTGGGCTATCTTATTAAGGGAATAAAAATGTTTAACCATAATTTCAAAAGACAGAACCAAGCCTAGGTTTTAGGAATCCTTTGATACCCTTGCCTACAGTTAATATGGGTCTATATTACCACATTGAAAACCCAAGTCAGCAAATGCCTGTTTGCCAATCAATAAACAGTGAACTGCCATTTCTGTGAATGGCTACTTCAGTGAATTTTGCTTGGCCAAGCAGAAACGAGATAGTATTCCAAACCTATCAAAGTGGGGGGCTTTGCCCCCACCCCCCAACTAAATATACCAACTCTGAGATCACACTATAGTGGGGAAAAGACCAAATTAATGATGATGGCCAAGCAATTTTTTCCCCTAGGAAAAAAAATCACTGAAGTGGCTGTTCGCAGAAATTATTGTTCGCTGTTTATTGGTTGGTGAACAGGCATTCCCTGACTTGTGTTTTGATGTTGTTATATAGACCTGTTAACACAGATAAGACACTATCAGTGTCCCAAAAACAAGAAGTTAAGGAGTTTGCACCGAGAAATTGGGACATATTTTCAGAGACAATTTATTCCAGCACAACACTGAAATTGTGCTTAGTGCAAAGCTAACTCTAAAAAACATACCAGACACCAGAATCCCAATGATTAGTAGTTAAAGAACAGGTAAACAAAATTTCAAAACTAGAAGCCACAAAGAAATCTTAGAATGAGTGGAATAAACCCATTGTACTGGTTCCTGAGCCTAATGAATCTATCAGATAGTTTAATGACATCAGAAAACAAGATATAATTTTGAAGGATGAGCCATATTCTATTCTCCAAGTAGATGAACTATGAGAAAGTTAGGCAAGGATACATTTCTCTCTGACCTGGATGTAACTAAAGGGTATTGACAAATTCCACTAGTCCAGGAAGTAAAGGAGAAAAATGTGTTTTCTATGCCCAATGGCTTTTCAGTATGGAGTCATGACATTTGGTCTCCATGGGCAGGACGCAAAGCACAATAATCAACAGCCTATCTGGAATGGAAAAGTTATCTTCCTAAAGCCCACACCAGATTTGCCTTCACATGTTAAGTTATCTAAAAGTATACCCAGCTAAGTGCATGACAGACATGGCAGAATCTCATTGTTTGGGATACATAATGGGTAGGGGAATTGTACATTTTTAGGAAGAAAAAGTAGATGCAGCATAGAAGTGACTTAGACCCATGGCACAAAGACAGATTAATGTATTCTTGTGCCTGGTGCACTGTTATTGCATGTTTGTCCCACACTATTACCTGCCCATTGAATGATCTACCTAAAGGTAGGGCCTCACTGAATACCAAATGTACAGATGACGCAGAACAAACATTTTAGAACTGAAGGACCTGTTGTACTCAGAACCCATTTTACTAGTTTCAGACTTTTTGAAATCCTTTGTCGGCTTTACTGGTGCTTTAGAGGTAAGGGTTGGGGTAGTGCTTTTGTGACAATGTGAGGTATTGTCAACCATGCCAGGGAAAATGGGGCAGAGGATGTATAACATATGCCAGCATAGCTAGCTGGAGTTTTGTAAAGAATTGTATGTCATTTGTATATCAAATTGATTTGTACAGATACTTGTGTTGAAAAATGTATTTGTAAAGCTGCTTGTGTTAAAATTTACCAACAGTGTGTCTTGCTGGACAGAAAAGAAATATACATGTATGTCAGACTATAGTATTGTGATTAAATGTATATATTGTTAACAGATAATACTGGAAGAGAAGAGGTTAAGCTCAGCCCCAACTAACTTTTAGAAAAAATATCCTGAAATGAAATTACTTAATTTAGGACATAAAGATTGTATCTTACAGTTCTGATTGCAGCCAGAGATGAAATGTCTGTAAAAACAAGGATTAAGAATCCTGCTGTATTGTCCTTAGCAATGAACTAATTGCTATCCTGGAAGGATGGAAGTGTTGAAATGGTTTTATGGTTTTCAGATGATATAACACATCTTAGGAAAGCTCTATCTCTGTGTCTGGTAACATATATCTATGAGATTCTGGTTCATTTTCTAGTAAAGGCCAGTAGTGTGGGAGCCAGTAGTCAGATGACCAGATGTATGTGATGTCATTCTGTAATCCAGCACTGAAATGATGTTTTAATACTAGATGAGACAGAAGTCTCAGTGCAGTCTGTTTTTGATGCCTGTCATAGAAGTATCAGTCACATACTTCATCTCGCCTTGCTTTAGTAAATAACCAGGGAATAGTTTCTTTAGATCAGTCAGAAAAATATGGTGAGATTAGTTAAGTACTGTTTTTCTGTATCTGTGTGAATCTATTCATCTGTATTATTTTAATATTTCCTGTAATTGAAACTCTGGGATTATTGTAAATAGATATTTAGTATCTTCATGTTCTTTTATTATTTATGATTAATATACTTAAACTTTCCATTGTGACTTGTCTTTGAGAGAATGTTTTAACCTTTGAAAGTACTTATATTTATTTGGTGACCTTGTGGCCACTCATGGAAGCTTTACTGCATTGGTCAAACACTACCATTTGTATTAGTATTAATTTCACTCAGTATAATTGGGTACCCTTATAAGAGCCTTAGAGTAGCTGGCTTTGGAGTGTCCTGGTGGCAGTATCTACCTTATAGTCTGGGCAGAGGGACATAGCTAGTAAATCGTTGCCAGCCTTTCCCAGGTGTGTGTGTGTGTGTGTGTGTGTGTGTGTGTGTGTGTGTGTGTGTGTGTGTGTGTGTGTGTGTGTGTGTGTGTGTGTGTGTGTGTGTGTGTGTGTGTGTGTGTGTGTGTGTGTGTGTGAATCTTAAATCTCAAAGAGTGTGTGTGTCTGCTATGTTGAGCAGGGACACAGAGCACTGGTTTCACAGAAAAGGTGGTAGAGGACTTGGTCTGGGGCACTCAGCTGAGGACTCATCTCTATAGCTGTGCCATTGGGGAGTTTTATTGTGGGCCTGGAGAGAGAGAGAGAGAGGGAAACTATGCCTCTCAACTATCCAGATATTTGCAGAATGTTCAGATTTTTAATTTGCATTTTTGATCTATTCTTCACAAAATGTATGGTTTTCTGGAAAATCACTGAGGATTGATGACACTTAATAATAAAATACATTTGAATTTCAGACCATGTTATTCAGAAAATTCATACTAACACAAAACAATTTATTCTAACAAAATTCTAAGATTATATGATGAATATTTAAAATCTGTTCCTATTTTGTTGCTTTTGTCCCCCATTCTGTTTAGCTTTGTCCAGATTTGTTGTGTTAAGAGGTTGAGAGGTATGAGGGAAACCCAATCCCTCGACTGAATATGTTCCCTGTGTGCTCTTAAGGGAAATTAGACTTGGTCCAGAGAGCTGTATCTGGAAATACTGTGCACATCTATTTTTGTTCCAAGTGAAAGTCCCTCACCAGTGTCAGTGGTGAGGATTCAGGCTCCTTGCTTACTGGCCTACAGGGGGATGTCACAGATATCACAAAATGCCTGCTATAAGAGTAGGAAGCTCAGTATGCTGATTGGTGTTACTCAGTGATTGAAGGAGAATACATAGCAATAAAACTGGCTTTCACAATGCTAAAATACTATCTGCTAGGAAAAGCACAGGCAATGATTGTCTATAGTGGCTATATGAGCAGAAAGATGAAAATTCTAAATGTGTTCACTGGTCCTTGGCCTTACATCTGTTTAAATTTAATCCCACACACCATTCTAGCTATTGTCACCTTAACGTAAATGGTATTTTGGAGCCATACAGCACAAATGCAGTGGGTCAAACGAACTCTTCTTCGCTTGGGAGGTTATGTGACACAGGGATTGCTATGGAAGCTGTGCCTTTCAGGTCAAGATAAGCAGGAGGGGAGAGCTAAAGGAAATTATGGTAAAACTAAATGGAAGCAGTATACAAAAACGTTACCAGTTTTAAAAATGGCAGATTCGCATAGGAGAGAAACAGAAGGAGTCTACAGGGTTAGAAAGGAGATGCAAGATAGTTTTTTAGTTTTCATCCTGTACTGGAAGTATTAACAGAAGTTTGGAAGACTGCTCTATGCTGTCAGAAGATTACGTGGCATTTAGGCCTACCTCTGCTAAAGCTGGAAGGAATGTAATAAATGCTAGTTTATGCATATAAGTACAGATTTTTGGAGAAAAAAATTATATTACTGGAAATCTGTTTTTGTTTTATGTTACTCAGAGATGAGGAAAAGCATTTATTCATGATATTTATTTAACATTTTGCTTACCAGGAAAGTCTGACTTGGAATGAAGCCAATTTTCAGCAGCGGCCTGGGGACACATGTCTTTGAAACGTGGGGGAAAACCCAAACAAACACAGGGAGGACATGAAGACTCTGCAGAGAAGGTACTCCAGCCGAGAATCAAACTGTAAAACCACTTCCTGTGAAGCAACAAAACTACCGCTGCACCACTGCACTGTCCATTATTATAAGAAAACAGAAATTGCTTTATGACTGTTTTATGCTGTTTATTGACTCAAGCTGCTATTGTATGTGTATGTGCTAGTGTGTGTGTGTGTGCGTGTGTGTGTGTGTGTGTGTGTGTGTGTGTGTGTGTGTGTGTGTGTGTGTGTGTGTGTGTGTGTGTGTGTGTATCTATATCTATTTCGATATCTATATATACATACATACATGGACTGAGAGTGCGTTGGTGTCATTGTCTGGGCTGTGATACACCCAAGAAGAACATTCTCATGATGCTCTGCATTAGGAAAGATAGCTATCCTGCGATGCTGAAACTGTAAGCCTCATAAAAACCTTACTACAACTGTTCAGGGATTATCTGAAAAAAATCACTCTTCACAGCAGGTTTTAAATGCATCTGCAGACCTGCACTTCAAAATAGATAAAGCAAAAGAATTATATTTTTAAAACCCTTTAAGTGACACTTAAGACTGAAGCTGAGAAAACTACCACAAAGTGTCTAAACAAATGGAAAGTATTTGTAACATTTTTAGGAAGCTAGCAATTGCTACTGTTGTTGTTTGTCTTTCGGCTTTTCCCGGTTAGGGGTCTCCGCAGTGGAACTCTGGTCCACTAATGATTGGCAGTAGATTTTCACAAACGCCGAGGTGCCAGCTCGACTTTCAACCTTCAACAAAGGCACGCCCATTTATGCATGTCTTTCGAAGGCCCACCCAACCATGGGAGGACATGCAGACTCCACACAGAAGGCACTCCCCACACTCCAGCCGAGAATCGAACGGGAGAACCTCTTGCTGTGAGGCAACAACGCTACCGCTGCACCACGCTACTAAAGTTCTTAATTTGTTTCAAGGTCACATAAGTGTTTCAGCTTCAAAAATACAAGCACTAAACATTGCAGATGCCAGCCATAATCAGCATTTAGAATGACTGCTTTAGAAATTTAAAAAAGGGATCATTTTATTTTGCGTACTAGAATACAGTGAAGTGGTCTAACCTGAGACTAAATGGTAAAGCTCATTTTATTAGGTCAGTGTTAATCTTATGCACTATAATGCAGGCAAAAATTGTCTCTTTTATCCTTAATGGGAAAACTCTTATGGCCATTATAGTACTATGTGCAGAATTCTGCCCAACTGTCCAGACATTCATGCTGCCTTTGCTTTTATCACGGTGCATAAGCATTTGTTACATCCACATTCTCCTTGGATGGTCAGTCAGTGGTAGAGACAGATATCCTTTCTGCACGTCATTGAGGTGACAAGTATTTGTGGGATTTGTAATATCCAGTTATTTTGATTTCTGTATTTTTCAGCTAATATTTTATACTGAATTAAATGCTGCTTGCAAGTACTACTTGATGAATTTTGTTTTTATTTGTGCTTGCACTTTTAACAATGAAAAAAATATAGATCATATTTCTCATCTTGTCATTAGTTTTCAGCAGTATTTCTTGTTTACCTTTATCATTTTTTTAGCAATATTTCTTTCAATATATGACATTACAGTACTATTTAATTTACAAAAATAGGAATAATTGCTGAGAACACAGCAGTCACTTAGGCAGGGATTAAGAAGTGATGTTGATTTGCATTATGCACAGCTTCTCTATTTCTGACACACTGTGCTTTTGGGACACTTAGTACAGCATAGATATTTAAAAAACATTGAGATGTGTGGTACAACAGATACCTCTTTATGCCACATTTGCTGCAGTGATTTGCTGCACTGAAAATGCAAGTCACATTTAGCATGAATTGCACTTTATGGAGTTTTACAGACATGCATCATTATGCATGTAATCAGAATAGCAGTTTATCTTCATAGGATCACACATGGATTGTGTGTAGTAACCCAACTGTATACAATGAATTCTCAATAGTGCTGCTGCAGGAAGGAAATGGTAGCTAGGGATAAATCATAGGTGGAATGGAGATAGATAGATAGATAGATAGATAGATAGATAGATAGATAGATAGATAGATAGATAGATAGATAGATAGATGGAGTTAAGTACGGAAGAAGTAATTAGAGATTTGGGGACCGACGTAGATAGTAATCTCTCCTTTGATAATCACATTGCCAAAGTGGTTAGAAAGACCTTCTATATAGCCCACCTTATCACAAAAGGGTTTGCGTCTAGATCAAGACAGGTCATTGTGCCCCACTACTCGTCACTCATCAGGCCCATAATTGAATACAACGTCCCTTTTGGGATGTACCTTACCCGACACCTGCAGCAACTGGAGAGACCCCAAAAGTACCTCACCAAGAGGATCATGGGCTACAAACAGATGTCCTATGCAACTCGACTAAAGAAACTCCAGCTCTACTCAGTTGCTTACCGCCTACTCAGAGGCGATCTATGCCTGACGTACAAAGCCATGTCAAACCCAGAATTAATGGACATGCTCCACCTCAAAAAATCCAAGTCCCTTAGAGCTACACGCTCCAGGGACTTAAACCACAGCACAAAAATAAATAGGACTTGCTGGAGGGACAGATTCATTTCACAGAGGCTCCCCTCACTCTGGAATAGAATCCTAATTCATGTTAGACATAGCCCCTCGCTGACCCTCTTCAAGCAAAATCTGGATGCGTGGATGGGAAATCTCAAATTCACCCCTGGGATCTCTTCTGTGTCCCTGCTAGACAGAGGCACAGTAAACTAATCTTAAAGGGTACCTTCTGTGACCTACTTTACAGAGGCACAGTAGGCTAATCTAATAGGGAGGCGGAAGCCAAATAAACTCTGGCTAGGCTTATAAATGCCCTAGGGCAGATAGCCTAGTATCTACCTATGAACCTATAATAGCTGGTTCCACACTCTGCAGGGTAATGTCAAAATAAGGAATAAATTGGTCACACTGCCTGCCTACTGAGACACCACTTCCTTATTGCTTGAGTAATACAATTGTATAAAGCTGACCTCCATACTACATGGCCCTTTTCTCTCTATGGATCTGGAGTTCTAATTGTTTAACACTGCAGGAGTTACATTCACAGTGCTGTGTCAACTTTCATGGGACAAACTCACAAGTTCATACACTGATGTGAACAATCTGGAAGTCTTGATGATGTGACATGTCATGTTACAAATGCCACTGCATGAAGTAAATCAGGATAAGAGAATTACCCTAATATGCATATGAAATTCTTCTTTGTGAATATCATATCTAGTCTGTGATCTCCTGGCACAAAGTATTAATACAGTCATAATATGTACTGCAGAAAACCTCACACAATAAAACATGTTTAAAAAGAAATTCTTCATTCCATAAAGAAACATTAAAAAACACTTGCTGTACTCTGGCATTAGATTTTGCATTTCACTAACAGCTTATGCATTTCGTTCATGCAGATATAGGTTTGCTTACGTCATCATTATCAACATCATCACCCACTTTTTCCCATTTTCTACATGGATTTGGGGTGTTGTGCTAGTTGTCACCATTACTCCCTATTGAATGCCACTCTCCTACCTTCTTCGATGCTCTTGACTGACTGTCGCGGGTCCCTTCTCACACACTCCATCCACCTCTTTGCTGAATACACTTGTTTCCTCTTACCTTCTTCCTGTCTGTCCCAAATCTTTTTCACCAGATTGTCTTCTGCTTTCCTGCACATGTGCCCGAACCACTGTAATCTGTTCTCTTTGACCTTTTCTGTAATTGGTGCTACTTTGGCTTCTGCTCTTATGTACTCATTTCCTTGTCTGTCCCTTACTGTGCATCCTACCACCTGTCTCAGGCATTTCATCACCATCACTTCTAGCTTCCTCAACTGCTTTGCCTTAATTGTCCAAGTTTCTGTACCATACAGTAGTACTGGTTGCACCACTGTTTTGTACACCTTACTTTTCAGCTTATTTGACATTCTTTTGTCATACAGTTCACCTGACACTCTGTGTCAGTTGACTGCAGCCCCTCTGATTCTAGTTTTGATCTTTACATTCAGACTTTCTTTGTCTTTAAACTTCCCTCCCAGATACTTGAAACTGTTAACGTGTTTAACTATTTTCCCAGCTCAATTTTCAGCTTCATCTAATTTCCCCATTTGCTGCCATTACATCTGTCTTATCTGTAATCAGTTTCATTCCATGTGCCTTCAGTTTTGTGTTCAGTTCTCCTATCCTTTGCTGAAGTTCTTGGTCAGAGTCTGCTTGTAATGCCTCATTGTCGGCATTCAGCAACTTTGTTGATCTGTCCCCTCCAATCTGTTTTGTAATGAAGTGCATCACTAGTACGAACAGCAAGCAGTGGGCTTAGAGCTGACCCCTGGTGCACACCCACTCCCACTGGGAATCCCCTATAAGTCTGAACACTGTTCATACTTGAATCATCGTGTCTTTGTATGTAGCTTGTACTAATTCTAGCAATGTTTCTGGGACTTCAAACCACTGCAGGACCGCCCAAATCAGATTTCTTGGGACCTTGTCATATGCTTTCTCCAAGTCTAAGAATGTCCATTGGACTCTTTCCTCATTTTTAGGTTCTTCTGAAGTATCAGTCTCACTGTAAACATCAGGTCAGTTGTGCTGCATCCTGATCTGAATCCAAACTGGTCCTTTTCCATCTTACTTTCTATTACTTTGCATTTGTTTATCAGTCACCCTCTCCAGAGCTTTCATGCAGTTACATAATGTCAGCCCCTCTGTACCGCCCACACACTGGCACTAGTATGCTTATTCTCCAGTCATCTGGAATATGTCTTTCTCTTCTTATTGGTTCAATACCTCCATTGCCATTTTCTCCCCAATATCACCCAACAATCTTGATCATCTCTGCTGTGACCTCATCTGAGCCTGCTGCTTTCCCTGACTTCAATTTCTTTAGTGCTGTTCTTACTTCTTCTATGGTGGGCTCCTCCTCTTCCTTCATCTTAGGCTGTATCTGGGGCAGTACAGCTTCTGTGGGATTTTCTTCATTCAGAAGCTGCTGGAAATACTCCTTCCATCTGCCTTTGATGCTTTATGGACTGGTGAGCAGGTTGTTGCTGACATCTCTTATGAAGGGTGTCTATCTTCTTTATATTTCTGTCGTTGCCTTGTAACTTGATAGAGTTTCTTTGTGTCATCTACCAAGTCACCTTCCAGAAGCTGGTAGAATGCCTCTGATGCCTTGTTTTTTTGCTATTACAACTGCCCTCATATCCTCTTTTTAGCTACCCAGTATTCCTTCCTAGCCTGGTCAGTCTTTTCTTTCTCCAGTTTTATCCTGCACTCCTTTCTTTTGATGACTTCCTGGATTTCTGCATTCCACCACCAGCTTTCCTTATATACCTTATTTCCATACTTGGCTCGGCCACATGTCTGTTCTGTAGCTCTACACATGCTGTTTTGAGGCATTGCAATTCTTCTATAACTCCACCTATTTCTACTTCTTCTTTCCTTGAACTGATGTGCTTTCTCTCCAGTCAACTTCCAGGTCTTCAGCCTGATATTTGTTCACCTTAGAGCCTTCTCTGACTACTGCTTGCAGCTAATTGTAGCAACCGTTGGTTTATGCTTTGGGCTGACTGTTTCACTGGGGATGACTTTGCAATCACTGATTCTACCTCAGTGCCCTTTCCTTACTAGGAGGAAGTCTACCTGAGCTGCATGTTGGCCACTCTTGAGTGTGATCTTATGACTGTATCTCTTTCTGAAACATGTGTTGGCTACCATCAAACCATTTCTAGACAGCAGTCTAGAATGGCTTCTCCATCTTTATTTTTTTGCCCCACCCACATGGACCCTGGCAGTCCTCATATCCTGTACTCTTTTCCTCGTTATCACAACCTTGCTGTGGGGGTTAGTCTGAGATAATGAATAGCCCAGTATCCTTACACTGGAGAATGGTTGTCATGAGTCTGTCACTAATTGTAATGGCATCCCTCACTGTCTTCTGAAGCCTCTCCCTCACCACATTTCCCACACCATTTCTAGCCTGTCCTCCTGAGTAGTAGACTGTGGATACCAAGTCAAGTGGCTTTGCTACACTGCCTTTCCATCCTGTTTCCTGGATACATGGATACATAGGACCTGGATACATGGATACATAGGACGTTCATCTTCCTGCTTACCATAATGCCATGCACTTCCAGGCCTCATCCTATCAGTGAACCCTACAATGAGTGTGGCAATTCTTAGTTCATGTTTAACAGGTTGATTGGTTTTATGTCCAGCTTTAACTCAACAGAGTTATCACAGGTAACCCAAGCTGGGCAACTGGCACTGGCCGGCTACTAGCTTATTGTCCCAGGGCTGTTTGGCTTTATGGCAGGCACGCATTGGCCATTAGGGGTGCATACACCCTCCCACTGTTGTTATGGGTAACAGTCCCTGGCGTAGTTCAGGTCGTCAACTCACTTATCATTGGCAAAGACCCATGCTCATTTTGGTGACATTAGTCAGCATGACCTGATCACCTAGCATCATATTTTAGAACATTGAGTGGCTATCTCTGCCATAGAACACAGTCTGTGAGGATACTGCACATCACAGTAGATGCCCATAATGATTGGTCTATGCAAGTCTTCCCCAAAGGGCACCATCTAGAGTCTGTGCTGTTGCCCACAGCTCCATTCTTAGGTGAAAATAGAAAAACACTGGTGATACCAAGGTAAAAATCACCAAGACTTTTATTAAACTACAACATGTAACTGACTAAGCGCTTTTACCCTTGTAGGGCATCTTCAGAGTCAGTTTTCCACATCTAATCACAACCATTAAATACACTTTTCAATTAACACTAAAATCAAAGGGTAATTAGATACAATACATCAATCCTCTGAACTTCTGTATTTTAACCCTTAAACTACCATTAAAGAAGCTTTTATATAGTTTTGTTTGAACGCAAAATGATCTGTAAATAGTGACATAGAAAAATTATTTCAATACCTAAACTCGTAATATACATTGATGTACATAAAACAATGCATATGTCTGTATGCAAAAAATGTATATATACAAAAAATATTGTATACATATAAGTAAATATGAGTATATAAATACAAATATATGTCCAAATGTATGATGTAGAAGTGTACAAATATGTATGTAAACCACATGAATCTACCTAAAAAATCAAGAATCAAAATCCTCTGTTGTTTCTGTCTGTTAAATACAAGCTGCCCTGTGTTTCAATATACATGCTAGAGATAAGGTGTCATTGATGCCAGGTGCACTGCTTGTGTTTAGTCGTATTTGCCACAAGCATTCCCTGACTTCTAAAATAGTTTTATAATCACCACCAAACTCCTTAGTTTGTAGTCTGTCTATAACAAAAAATAATAAGAAGAATTTCTTGTAGTTAATACAATCTTTACTATGATTATATAGTGAGTTAGTTCTTAGGTGAATTTGAGATGGAAACACTCAGCATGTTTTATGGAAGTAAGAGAAACCTCAAAGAGATGTAGGGAGAACATATAAACCCAAACAGGCATTGGTCGGAGGTCAGGATCAAACCTAGTAACTCACATATGGGTGGTGAACACCTTAACCATTATGGCAATTAGCCAGCTGGTTGCTTAGATCTATGTTGTAAAAATGGTCAGATAGCAGTTATAGCAGGTTATTTTGTATAACATGTTATGGAAAATGTCAAATAGTTGGACATTTGTTTCTACATAATTTGAGTGACTTGCAAGTTGCTGACTAGATAATATTTAAAATTTCTAATTTAGAAATGTTTGCTGAATATGTGAATACAAATGCAAGTCTGGTTTATAATTTATGGAAATAATTCCAAGCTCACCTCACTTAAAGATGTCAGTGTGATTTATATAACATGTTTAAATATTTACAGATGCAGAATTCCAACTTACTTTGTATAATGTATGATGCCCGAATAGGGTGCCAACTTGAGTAAGTGCAAGAAAGACATAAAATCTAAAAGGAACATTTGTATCTTGATGTAATCATTTTACTGGACTCTTGGTCTTGTAGCTCTAAGGTCACTCCATTTAATGTGAAAGAGTAATATAAAAGGCAAGATACTGTTTTGGCTTTAACACATCCATTTTAAAGCTTCATTAGTTTACAAGTACAAAAATAAATACATTCTGGCTTACTGTTAATAAAGTCCAACATGAAAAAGTTTGCAAATCTGACTGATGAGTTCTTATTACATGCAAGTTTGCGATAAAGGAAATGTAAACACGCAATAAAGTACAACACTGGGGTCAGCCCTTAAATAATGCAAACGATAATTTTATTTATTGTTTATTTACTCATGTTGGCTGGGTGAATCTCACAGGCACAGACTATTTTAGAGTAATTAGAAGGAGGTGGTATTGATACAAACTAGTGTGAATTTGACAAGGACACTTGAGAAATTCCCTACTTTTTAGTGGTTCCAAGACAAAATAGTGAGTATGGAACTTTTGATTAGTAGATTTTTTTTCTTAATTAACAATATCATGAAAATACCCAAGTATGAAATGCAGGTAGTGTTAGCATGTGCAATTGATGAAGCTGAGAACTTCTTTTCGATTTTAGCATCTATGGTATTTGAATCACAAGAAAATTCCCTAACAGTTGGTATGGTATGTATTGAAATGGATCCCACTTACAGATGACCAAGCAGATAAACTAGTTTAAAAACAGACAGTTGAACGTACCACCATGAAGAGAGCACAGATTTTGCATAAAACTTTAATGCAACAACACTAGGGTTACCACCTGTCCCACTTTGCGAGGGACAGTCCCTCTTTGGGCAGTTGTGTCCTGCAAAAAATGTGAAAAAATGGCAAATGCCCTGAGATTTTAGGACAAAATTATTTTCTATATTTTATGTAATAGTTGCATGAAACAGTTATTCTGTATCTGAAACACCTAAATGTTATAAGAAACAGAATAAGGAACTAAAATGCTAAAAGAATAAACTTTTATTCAGGCAAAAAACTGCAGTTCTGTCCTTTGTACTGGCCGTGGGTATGTTTTGCCCTGCAAAATCTGATGTTTGTAGCACAAATGTCCCACTTTGGGCATTTGGAAAGGTGGCAACCCTAAACAACGCCAATAAAATAGGCAAGCAGGACAAGGGCTTTCGGCCTTAGCCCTCTTCAGATCCTGTTTTCTGGGCCTAAAACTGAATGTTTAAAAATGTGGATAGACCAATCACGTTCTTTTGAAAACCACTGCATCACTTCCTCATACAGTAGTTGTCACTCAAAGGACCACTCCTTCAGTTTACATAATTTCCTCATAGCAGCTATGAAGCATTCCCCATAGTAGCTGTCATTCAAATGAACACTCCCTTATTTTGGGCCAATGGTGTTGAAGCTGTTGCTATCTCCCCCCATTTAGACCATGTTCTTTCAGAATTGGTTTCAATGGCACCATTCCATTCAAGCCTGGGGGGCAATCTCCCTTAGGTCAATTATCCATTTGAGTTCTTCTACCTCCGTTCTGCAAATCACCTCTTCTTGATGTTTCTTTTACAATAGAGATGACCATAAACTTGAACGAGTGGGTGTTACTAAGCTTCACATGTGAATAAAGGGCATTTGTTTTTACTTTATTCCTTATATCAGATAAATGCCGTAGGATATGCTCTTTTAGCATGCTGTTTGTTTTGCCTATATAATAGTCTGGGCAAAGAGAGCATGTTGCGATATAAATCACATTTTTGGTGATGCAAGTAGCCCAACTTTGTAAGATATAGTATTTTCCTGTTTTCAGATGTTTGAAAATGTTACTTGTATTAATCAAATGACAAGCCTTACAGCAGTCACATTTCGAAGTGCCTCTACATGTATATGCAATGTTAATTGCTCCTTTATTAATGCCATCCTTATGGCATAGCAGCCTCCTCAAGTTTTTCTTATTTCTGAAAGAAAAGCTGGGGTTATCGCCAATGATTTCTTTTATTTTGGCATCAGACATCAATACTGGCCAATACTTTTTAACAACATCACATATCGTCTTGTTGTCAGTACTATAAATTAGAGTGCATCTTACTTTATTTGTAGTGGGCACTGAACTTGTTTGCTCATAATCTTGATGCTTGGAATAGTAGGGTCTCCCTTCAGTAGATCTCAACTCACTTGTTTTCATAGCATTCATCCTAATGGCTTTTTCAGTATAACTTCTCTTCTTTACATTTTTTAATAGTTCCTTATGTTCCTTCAGGAAGGTTTCCTCTTTGGTACATAACTTCGAGATACGTATCGTTTGATTATCCACTATGTTCCTAAAAATATGCCTGGGATGCATGCTGGTGGAATGCAACATATTGTTGCGCCACATAGGTTTTCTGTATAATGCAGTATCAATGTCTGTGGAACCTAGATATACCTTCACATCTAAGTACTCAATCTCTTTATCAGATGACTTAACATCAAATTAATAACACCCACTTGTTCAAGTTTATGGTCATCTCTACTGTAAAAGAAACATAGAGAGGAGGTAACTTGCAGAACAGAACAGAGGTAGAAGAACTCAAATGGATAGCTGACCTAGGGGCAGATTGCCCTCCAGGCTTGAATGGAATGGTGCCATTGAAACCAATTCTGAAAGAACATGGTCTAAATGGGAGAAGATAGCAACAGCTTCAACACCATTGGCCCAGAATAAGGGAGTGTTCATTTGAGTGACAGCTACTATGGGAAATGCTTCATAGCTACTATGAGGAAGTGATGTAAACTGAAGGAGTGGCCCTTTGAGTAACAGCTACTGCATGAGGAAGTGATGCAATGCTTTTCAAAAGAACATGATTGGTCTGTCCAAGTTTTTAAACATTCACTTTTAGGCCCAGAAAACAGGATCTGATGAAGGCTAAAGCCAAAAGTGCTTGCCCTGTTTGGTTATTTTATTGGCATTGTTGCATTAAGTTCTTATGTGAAATCTGTGCTCTCTTCATGGTGGTATGTTCAACTGTCTGTTTTTAAAGTTGTTTTAAATTTGGATTACCTTCGGTGGTGTGACTTTCTTTTTCCTGAAGTAGATAAACTACAGTCAGAATGGAAGCTGTGATGACACACTTAACAGGAGAAATCATGGAAAAATAAACAGCTAGCAGTCTTGTTAAGCAGCAACTGGTGAAATGTGAAAAAATGGATTACAATACAAGTGCAGAAGTCTAATTTAAAGTTGTTTACATGAGGTAACAGAAATAAATTAAGAGAATTATGAGATTATAAGAAATATTATGAGGGCTTAAGTTTTGAAATAGAAATGACTATGTGTAACCTTTGACAACAATGAGATAATTAGATAAGTAAAGTGCTATAAAGTAAAGATCAATAAACAACTTTAGGAAAATTAAAATGCTGATGAGATGTGGCAGTTTCTGCAAACAAAATTAAAGATTTATTTGCTTCCTCCAACACCACAGTTGAACAGAGTCAATTTTCTGGCTTGCAGCCTTACTTAAAAGTTCAAGCCTTACAGCCATACATTATTACTGCAAACAATAGTTTTATTTATTACTTATTTACTCATGTTGACTTTCTGCTCCCCTATTCTTTGTGTCTGTCTCATCCCACACTGAGACATTATGTTAATGTTTCTGAAATGTTAAGCTGCCCTAATTCATTGACCTGTAGCTTGGAAAGTTGCATTTCTGTTCTCCTTATTCTTCATGCCTGCCTGAGCCTCCACTGAGACATTAAACTAAAGTCTCTGATAGAGCTCCAATATTGGTGTTATTTGACTGGATCCCTCTCTATCTAGGCTGTTTCTTCCTTCAAAATTTTTCCAAACCTCACACTCTTTTTCTGTTGTGGTTTTATAAGACTATGTCTCTGACCTCTGCCCTGTATGGTAATCTGATTTCCAAAGTCCCTCCCATTTTTGCTATTGACTGTGATATAAGCTATTTATGAACTCCTCCAGGCATTGTTTTCCATAGATCCATGTCACTGAGTGCCCACCCAGAAAACCAGTATTGCTCTTTGTGATGCCTGTGCACTGGCGCAGCAATCAGGGAACCTCAGTCCTCATCAATAGCACCAGTGAGGGGCATCCACATTGGGAACATTACAAGTACACACACAGTAAAGTACAATTTCCCTTAAGAGCACAAAGAGATCACAGTCAGTCTGGGGTTGATTTCTCCCTTTCTCTTCAGATCCCTAATAAGACTCCACACTGGCACAGCTATAGGGCTCAGATCTGAGCTGACCAAATTGATCTTGGTTACTGTCTTATTTTGAGATGGTTGTTTTTTAATTGGTTTTAGCCCATTTTGGTTACGTAGCGATATACTGAGCCTTAGTGGATAAATAAAGGCCTAATATGATTTTCCTGCCCCTTTGGATTTGGGGATGAATGGTCTCTGGCTATTATTGTACCCATTTGGGCCATTGTATACCTGGGGTTGATTAAGAGAATTATATTATATTATATATTGATTTTTCAATACTCAGGTTATAGAATACATATTGCAGTTTGAAATTATGATTTGTAGTTAAATGTTGTGGACAGTTTGGGCCAATTAATACCTGGAGTTGGTTTAGGTAATTATATTTTAATATATATTGACCTTTCAACCCTTAGGTTATTGGATATATATATATTGTTGTTTAAAAATAAGATTTATTTTCAAATTTTGTGGATATTTATTGGCCTACAAGTGAGTTTTGGTCAGTGATGGAATTGGCAACCTTTATTTAGGGTCTTTCTTCAGACTCTGAGGACCTGGGCATTTTTGGCCTGGGTTCAAGAAATATTGATGCTGGTCTTGAAGTCCAGGACCCCACTCAGGATTGTAAATTGGATTTTGCTAATCTAACTAAGGATCTGATTAGCCTCAGGAAAAATGTTTGGCTTTTTAGGGCATATCAATGGAGCAAGATAGTTCCAAGGGGATTAAGAACAAGGTTACAGCCTATGGTGGCTGAATTGGATGAGTGCCTTTTGACACAATGGGTAGAAGCTCAACAACATGTCTCTATGACCTTTGTGAATATTTTGAGCAGTTATTATGAGAGGAAGGTGGAGGAATAAGCTGCCCATGTTTTAGTGGCTAGCAAAACAATGGATGGGTTTTCTACACTTTCATGTTATAAAGATTGTATTGATAAACTTGGTAAAGAGTTGTCTGTATTGGATTCAACTCTTAAAAAAAGAAAAAGAAGTTTACCCGAGATGTTGGGGATTATGATAGGGGGAAGCCCTTTGAGGTGCATCCTAGGGTTAAATTCAGCATGCCTGTTCAAACCCCCAAGAGATTGAGAGCTGTACGGCCCAAATCTATTTTGAAAAAAAGAAATAGGGAGTCAATGCTTTCTGGTGAAGATTCTTCATCTAACACGGACTGGGAGGATGGCCACACTGGAGTTTCACCAGTCCTCAAGAAGAACAATTTTGAGTCAAGTCTGGCAAGGGGTATCCCTTTAGGCACAAGTCCCAGAGACAAGAGGGGAGGAAGCACCATAAACACCATGGGTGTTGGGGAAATTCTTCAAAACATGACCAAATTTTAGATACTAAAGTTAATAATGTGCACAATATTTCATCTGTCAGATTGGATGAACAACAAGTAGAGGTGCTAAATAAAGGATTAAGCTTCGTGCCCAGTTTCTTTGTCCAGGAGCATTATTTTGCACAAGATGGTGTGAATTTTTGTCACAGTTTAAATTTAAAATATTTTTTTCACAGCCCTGAGGGGAGTGAGATGTGTGTTTCTGAACTGAGAAATTTTTGCTTCAGGTCCTCCAAATTCAAGCCACCTATGCTACCCATTGTACAAGTTTTCCAGAATGCTGTTCTTAGTGATTTACATCTGTATTTGAATAAACAGAATATGATGAAGGATAATTTGGACAAACAGCAGAGATTATATTTAGAGACCCTTATTAAAAATAAAGATATTGTTATCATGTCTGCAGATAAGGGTGGAGCTGTGGTGGTTCAGGATTTGGAGGACTATGAAGCTGAGGGTGAGCATCAATTCTATAATAGCACTCACTACCAAGAAATGATTGTTGATCCAACTACGAAATTTAAATAAGATATTGATCATTTCTTAAATCTGGCAGAGGATGAACGCATTATTGCAAAAGATATATGTTATCATCTAAAGGTAGATTATCCTAAAAAGCAGTATATTTACTTTCTGCCGAAGATCCACAAGGATCCCAATAGACCGCCCGGTAGACCAATTGTATCAGGCAAAGGCTCTCTTACTGAGCCCTTGTCTGAATTCCTTTCTTTATACTTAAAACCACTTTTAGTTTTTATACGTTCTAGAATTCAGGACACGACCCAGTTTCTCTCTATTATTTCCGATATGCAATTGGAATCGGACTGGCTTCTATGTACATTGTATGTCACCTCCTTGTACACTAATATCCCTCATTGGGCGGGATTGATGGCCTTGCAATATTGGCTGGATTGAGCCAATATATATAAACCTGGTTTCAATACGCTTCTTGTTTGCATGGCAGAAAAGGTCCTGACTCATAATATATTTTATTTTAAAGATAGATGTTTTTGGCAACTTCAGGGTACTGCTATGGGGGCATCATTTGCCCCCATTTATGTGGACCTATTTATGGCGTATGTGGAAGAACAGTTGATATATAATACTAGTCATAACATCTATATCAATGAAATGGGCATATGGAGAAGATATCTTGATGACTGTTGGTTGGTGTAGAGAGCGGATGTAGAATTCCTTATGGAATTTTTGGAATATTTGAATTGTAATATGTGGGGTATTGAGTTTAAGTTGACCTATTCTAGATCTGATATTACCTTTTTGGATGTGCTAGTCAAAAGAACTAATTTGGACACTCTGGAGAGTGAAGTATTCAGGAAATTTCCACAATTCAATACCCTACTACATGCTACAAGCTTCCACCCTCAACATGTCATCAAAAATATCCCAAAGTCACAATTTCTTTGTATCAAAAGGATTTGTTCCAGTTCTTCCACATACAACCTTTATAAAAGTGATCTTATATCAAGGTTCAAGAGCAGGGGGTATCAAGGGGGTGACATCACTAGGGCCAGCTGGTTTGCTAATCAACAGGATAGATGTGAGCTACTGTCATATCGGGTTCGAGATATGGAAAAATCGCAGTCACTTAGATTAGTTACAACCTATGGGAGAAACACTAATAGTATCATGAATATCATTTGTAGACATTGGCATCTATTAAGATCAGATGATGTTCTGAATAACTATATTGGGGATTGTTGTCTTTATTCATTTCGGAAGGGGCGGTCTTTGGGATCCTTATTTAGTCACTATAAAAAAGTTTATGAAAAGGGTTCATGTCCAGTTATACAAACCATTTTGACTGGCCAATCAATATTGGGTTGTTATTCATGTGGTCATTGTACTTATTGTACTAGGCTGTTAAAGTCTCAGAGCTTCACTTCACACAATTGTCCACATGTATATAATGTCCCATTCTTTGCCAATTGTAATACTACTTGGGTTATATATCTAGCCCAGTGCAATTGTTGGGCATTCTATGTTGGACAAACGTCCCGCCCTTTTAAGATAAGGATTGGGGAACATCTGAGTGATATCAAAAATAAGAAAGGTTCCAGTTCCCTATACAAACATATTTTTAAACATTCAATGGGAATTTTTAGTTTTATGGTCATTGACCATATCAGGTTCAGGAATAAAGAAGCCCAAATATTACATGATATATTGACTAATAAAGAAAAAATGTGGATTATCAAATTGGGGGCTCTTTTTTCCCCTGGGTTGAATGATCAATTCTGAAACATCCCCATTTGAGCCAGATATTTGCATTTACATTTGGTTTGGGTTGCATCTAGGCAATCGTGTTTGTAGTATGAGTATTGCTATATTTATATGTTAACAATTGTATGTACACTAGAGGGCATCTCAAGACCACTTTATAAAAGTGAGATATAAGGTTGGTTGCATATGTTTTTGGGTTTCATCAAGTTTGGTTGCTGAGGAAGGCTTTGGCCGAAACCGGTACAACCATGTTGGTGTACTGTGATATTGCTGATAATTTGTTATGTATTACATTTTAAATATGCCACAGGAGTCAGGTGCTGGCTTTGTTTTTTTGGTCGGATACTATATACAGCCGGGCACAGGCTCTTCATGCAGGGGCTATTCTTTGGGTCTGAGTAGTCAAGCCACCAGTACCCTCTCTGTCCAGCCAGTGCTTCATGTCCCTGCCCAAGTAGCTGACACAAACACTTTAAGATATGGTTTCCATATAAACACACAGACACTCCTAGGGAAGCCTGGCACAGGTTTTCCAGCTATGCCCCCTTCTGCCTAGACTATACAGTAGTATCACCTGCCACCAACTACTCTTATCAGCTACTCTAAAGGTCCTTACCAAAGGGTGTTCACTTCTACTGCACAATGTTATTATTATCCAATTGGTAAGTGTGACTAAGATTTGAAGGTTATTTAGGAGTGGCTTGTACAGTATCACCAAATACATGCAAGTACCCAAAGAGCTTAAATATCTCTACACAAAACAGCCACAGTTAAAAGGTTTAAAAATATTTAATAATAAAAACACAATACAATACTCATTGATTCAACACAGTGACAATAGAGAGTTCAGAAATTACAGGAAAGACTTTAAAATAACATAGTGCAGTGTCATCCCCTTTGGTAAAAACTCTGTACCTATGAACTACCGCGTGATAAGAGACCTTGGGACCCAGGTGGACAGTAGTCTTTCCTTTGATAGTCACATAGCCACAGTAGTCAGGAAGTCCTTCTGCATGGCACACCTCATCATAAAAGGGTTCTCATCCAGGAAAAAAGAGGTCATTGTTCCCCTCTACTCGTCACTCATTACACCCATTATAGAGTACAATGTCCCTTTTGGAATGCACCTCACAAGACATCTGCAGTAGCTGGAAAGGCCACAGAAGTACCTCACAAAGAGGATTACTGCCCTCAAACAAATGCCCTACACTGACCGCCTCAAAGAAATCCAGCTTTACTCCGTAGCATATCGCCTACTCCGAGGTAATCTCTGCCTAACATATAAAGCTATGTCAAACCCAGAGCTGTTAGACATGCTACACCTAAAGAAATCCCAAACCCTCCAAGCTACGTGCTCTAGGGACCTAAACCTTGTCACCACAATAAACAGGACATGCTGGAGGGATAGATTCCAGTCCCAGAGATTTCTTATACTCTGGAACAAGCTACCCATCTATGTCAAGCAAAGTTCTTCATTAGCACTCTTCAAGAAAAATCTTGATGAGTGGATCGGAAATAGGAAATACACCCCGGGGATCACTTCTGTGTCTCTGCTGGACAGTGGCACAGGAAAATAACTTTCTTGGGTGGTGTAAGCTATGGTACCTTGCTGGCTAGGCTTACGTAGGCCGTTGGGCCGATAGCCTAGTACCTACCTATGAACCTATACTAGGACAGTCTCACATAAATATAGAAAACATCTAAACAAGTCTTACTCTATTTCTATCTGTTTCTAAGAGAAATCACTGTACCTAAATAACTTATTTATAGAGCAAAGTGCTGGTGAGCTGATGTGTTCAAGTTGAGACTCAAATACAAAATGACATTCTTATTTTCTGAGATAGCACTTAACTTCATAATGCATGTTACTGCTGAGTCATTTCAGATTACATCATTCTTGACACTTCTGCTTAAGTTTTCCAGGCTCACAGAGACTCAAAAGTTAACATTTCTTTTTGATCTGCATCTGCCAGGAAGCCACAGCAATAAAAGACACTTTACATGTGAAACCTAGTAATTATCTCTGTCTTAGGACAATAGAAAAATTTCCAGCTGCAGACATCCTGTCTCCAAACTTAAGATCACACACAGTTGTAAAATTCTTTACTTATTAGCTTTCTTCAAGCAGGGTGCACTGTGGTTGCATTTTTGAAGTTCAGCAAATAACACAGTTTTCTTACATTTGTCAAACAAGCCTGTGGATCATATTAATATTTACAATGACATAGAATCATTTACAAAATTCTATCTAGCTAGGCTGGCAGCCTATATTTGTTCCAGTCCCTCTTAAACTGTTCTGCAAATGCCTGTAGCATGGACTTGAGTGTAGAGTTTAAACTCTCAATAAGACCATTAGTCTGGGGATGGTAGGGGTGGTCTTTAGGTGCTTCATCCCACAGTACTTCCACAGACAAGCCAGCAGGTCTGACATGAAATTGGTACCTCTGTCAATCAGTATTTCTTTTGGGAAACCTAGCCTGCTGAAAATCTCTAACAAAGCATTTGCCACCTTTTCTGCCTCAATGGAGGACAAAGTCACTGCCTCAGGGTATCTTGTAGCATAATCTACTACCACTAGGATATACTTTTTCCCTGTGGAACTTGGGGTTCTCAGGGGCCCCACAATATCCATAGCTACCCTCTGAAATGGCTACTCAATCACAGGCAAAGGCATCAAAGGAGGTCTCACCTTGTCTCCTGCCCTGCCTACCTTTTGGCACTGCTCACAGGTCCTACAGTACCCTGTTACATCTCTGGAAATTCCAGGCCAATAAAAGTTCTGCATAATATGTCGTTTTGTACTTTTTATGCCCATATGACCTGCAAAGGGAATATCATGGGCTATGGCAAGAATGCCAGATGGTAGGCACTAGGTACTACCAACTGCTGTATCCTCTCACCTTCTAGCCCTCCCTCAGGGGTCCAATCTCTATACAGTAACCCTTTGTCCTGGTATATAGATTCTCCCTTCCCTTGAGAATCAGAACAATCCAAAATAAAACCTGTTAGCAGCTGAAGGTGTTCCGTGAAAAAAAAGGGAAATGCAGTGAATGAGTCATGAGCAAACCGACATGGACATCCAAAAGACTCTTAAAATCTTTTATTAAAATGAACCCTCCATAAAAAGTAAATGTTTGTAGGAAAATCCTTGTGGAAAAATGTGTAAAGACACAAAAAGGTACACCATGCAGGATGGATAAGCACATTAGGGATTTCCCTTGCTCAGATCCTGTTGCAACTGAAAAAAAAAAGTGTTCCATTTAAGGAAGGCTTGACCAATCAAGACATTCACACAAACTGACACCTCCAGTACAAGCCAGAGGCAAGACATCCTATCAGAAACATGATGGAAAAAATACACCCTCTCTGAGATCCAGTCAGTGGAAAAAAATTAAGTGCAAATTAAGACATTGCTTCATTGGGTGTGCATTTACTTTAAAAGTAAACACTGCTCTAGTAGAGTGAATACCAATCCTCTTTCTTCAGAAGGATTAAAAAATGAATGCAACACCTTAGTTTAAAAAGGATATGTTAAATAAATTGTAAAATAGTAGATTAGCACTCTGTTTCAATGAAGTAAGTCTTGTCACATAAAGGGAGTTGTTCACAGTACATGAACCATAGCTGAACGGCCTAGACCAGTCACAGTGCCTATATGAAGCAACACCTCCAGCTCATGTCAATATGGTGTTTCTCTGAGAGGAGTAAAAAGGGGGGGTGGGGGAACACACCTTTCCTTGGCTCAAAGCAGGCTGAAAAAGTAAGGGAGAAAGGACACACTTTTCTAACTCAGATCAGTGACAATCTTTAAAGCATTTGGTCTTTAAAATAGGTTTTAATGGTACCACACCATTAAGCCCAGGTTCATGATCAGCTCGTAGATTGATGATGCAGTCAGTTTCAGCAACTTCAGTGCGATTCTGCACATCTCCTCCCCTTATGTTTTCAGGAATCAACTGTAGCGCCATAAACTTGAAGGAGTGTGCAGGATGCATTTTAACATGTTGTGCTAAAGCATCAGTCTTTTCTGAATGGGCAATGTCACGTATATGGCGAAGAATTCTTTCTTTAAATTGGCAATCAGTCTTCCCTATATGAAAGGCATTGGATTTTTGACAGTCAGGCACATATATTAGATGCTTGCGATTGCAGTTGGCTCGCACCTTTAAAGAAAACAGCTGGCCAGAAACTGGATGGCAAAACAAATTGGAAACGTTATTGTATTGACAAGCCTTACATCTACCACATTTAACAGTCCCTTTTCTGCCTTCAGTATGTTGAGCTCTCCTAGTAGTACCATCCTTATAGCACAGAAGTCACTTAATATTCATTTTATTTTTGAATGTAAATCTGGGTGCATCTCCAAAAAACTTCCTTGCCAGCCTTAGAAAAAACTTCCTTACCAGCCTCAGTAAGAAGCTGTGAACCCTCATAAAATCCTCCAAAGCTAGTTACGAAAATAAAATTGCCAAAGATTCCAAAGGCAACCACAAGGCATTCTATAACTATGTCAAGAATCTAAATGGCAATGCTCAGATCTGCTCTGAGCTACAACAGAATGGCATTAAATATACTGATCCCAAGGATATTGCCAATATCCTGGCAGATCAATTCAGTGCCAACTTCACCCCCCTCTCACCCCCTAAATGGCCCATCTCAATACTGGAAGATTGCCAAATTCTGGTAATAACGGCCACACAGGTAAAAAAACGCACTCTCCAAAGCTAAGAATACAGCATCCATGGAACCAGATGACATCCCTGGCTGTGTACATGAACTACAAAATGAACGGCACCTCACCTAAGTGTCATGTTTAATCAGACCCTCACCTCAGGCTTCATGCCCACTGAGTGGCGCAAAACTACAGTTATCCCACTCCACGTGGGGGGATCCACCTTGGATTGGGAACTACCACCCCATCAATCTGATGAGCCTGATCTGCAAGGCCATGGAACGTATTATTATGGAACTTATAAACAAAGACATTGGCAACCTTAAAACCCTGGACCCCACCCAGTTTGGGTTTGTGAAGGGCCGATCTTGTCTCCTGAACCTTATTGACTTCTTTGAATCAGTCTCCAGAGCCGTGGATGAGGGTAAGGCAGTCCACACAGCCTATCTGGACCTCGCCAAGGCCTTTGACACCATCCCTCACTCTGGAATCATAGATAAACTTACTAAGCTGGGCATTAATCCCTACATCACTTGATGGGTTGCCAACTGGGTTACTGACAGAAACCACACTGTAAAAGTAGCTGACTCCAAATCCAGCTCCAGACAAGTCACAAGTGGAGTACCTCAGGGTTCAGTCCTGGGACCTCTCTTGTTTGGCATCTACTTCTCTGAAGTACAGGCCAACACTAAGGGACTCTGGCTAACAAAGTTTGCAGATAACTGCAAACTGGGAGCCATTATTGAATCCCCAATTGATGTGGATACTCTACAAAAGGGCCTTACAGAAACAGATGCTTGGTGCCAGAGCCATGGGCTCAAGCTCAATGCCAAGAAATGTATAGTTATCCCCTTTTCTGAAAAAACATGTACCCGTGAATTATCACATAGGTGACAGTACACTAAACATCGAAAGTGTGATAAGAGACTTAGGGACACAGGTGGGCAGTGGTCTCTCCTTCAATAACCACATCGCCACAACAGTCAGGAAATCCTTCTATGTGGCACACCTCATCACTAAAGGCTTTTCATCCAGAATAAAGGAGGTCATTGTCCCACTGTACTCATCCCTCATTAGACCCATTATAGAATACAGTGCCACATTTGGTATGTACCTCTCAAGACATCTGCAACAACTGGATAGGCCGCAAAAATATCTCACTAAAAGAATCACAGGCCTAAAGCAAATTCCCTATGCTGACCACCTTAAAAAACTCCAGCTATACTGTGTCACATTTTGTCTACTCCGAGACGATCTCTGCTAACATACAAGGCCATGTCAAACCCAGAGCTGTTGGATATGCTACACTTAAAGAAATCCCATTCCCTCAGAGCCACATGCTCCAGGGATCTAAATCTTGTCATCACAATAAACAAAACATGCTGGAGGGATAGGTTCCTGACCCAGAGACTCTCCAGACTCTGGAATAGACTGCCCATACATGTCAAGCAGAGTGCCTCTTTGGCCCCCTTCAAAAGGAACCTTGATGATTGGATGGGAGAAAGGAAATTCAACCGGGGATCACATCAGTCACCCTGCTAGACAGGGGTCCAGGGAAATAAATAGTGTGGGAAGAAATAGACAGGGAATTGTTATGGCTAGGCTTGTATAGGCCCTAGGGCCGATGGCCTAGTACCAACCTAAGAACCTATGAGCCTAAGAACTATTGTTTTTAAACTTTGATCTTCTGTCAGCACTGGTCAATATTTCCTGATGATGTCACATACTTGTCGATCATCTGTAGAATAAGTTAAGATGCACCTTAGTGGTGGAAAGGGATTGTTATGCTTAGTAGCTTTCTCATCATGTGCAGATTGACTGGAAAAATAGGGTTGACCCTTCTTCTTTCTAATGTTTTGTACATCACAATTCTTCAGATTCACATCCCTAATAGAATAGCCTCTTCTTTGCAAATGTATTTTAAGTTGCTGAAACTCTTTTTCAAATTCATGATCAACTGTACATAGCCTAGAGATTCTAGTGGATTGATTTTCAAATATGTTTTGGAAGACATGCCTTGGATGCATACTATATTTATGCAAGTAGTGATTCCTCCAGGTCCTCTTTCTATGAATACTAGTCTCTAGTCCTGCATCCAGATGTAAAGATAACTTTACATCAAGAAACTCAATTGCTGTCTTAGAATACTGTGCTTCAAAGAACAGGAAGGTGGTCATGCTATTCAAAAAAAAATCTATGAATAAATTCAGTTGAGTATCATCCCCTTCCCAGATGAAAAGAATATCATCCACAAATCAACCGTAATAAATCAGGTGGCTATCCCGTGGGTTGACTTCATTAAAGACATGTTCTTTCTCCCATTGGGCAATCACAATGTTGGAGTAACTATTGGCACATGAAGTGTCCATGGCAACATCCTAATGTTGCCAATAGTATTTGTCACCACAGATAAAGAGATTATCTAGGATGATTTCTAGTAATAAACAAATTTGTTCCATGCCTGTCAATTTAGATTGCACAAACCATTTGACAGCTGCAATGCCATCTGAATTGGGAATGACAGTAAACAAGCTCCATATATCTAGGTTAACCTAAATAAAATTGGAGAAATCTGTATATGATTTCATCTTCTCATACAATTTCTCTAAAAAATCTCCAGTGTCTTTGAGTATGGTATCTATTTCTGGTAGGAGTTTTTTTATAGTTGGTCCTCAACATATACCGAGAGGGATTCAGTGTTTCAACCCCTTCCAGCTACTATGGGGCACGGGGGGGGGGTCACTTTGACATTTATGAATTTTCGGCAGACCACTAATAGTGGGTATCTGAGCATGTGCTGTACTAAAAAAAATCAAAAAGCTCTTAAGAGATAATAAGCCTAGTGGCAAGCATATCACTCAGGGTGTTACTAATCTCATTGACTACTTTTTCAAGCTCTTTCCTAGTAATAATTTGATAGGTTTTATCATCTCTTAGTATCTCCTCCATTTTTCTCTTGTAATCATTCAAGTTCATTACCACCAGTGCCCCTCCCTTATCTGCTGGTTTGACTACGATATTTTCATTTCTCAATAATTCCAAAACAGCTTTTCTTTCTCCAGTTGTTAAATTATGATATTGTTGGCCTGTTTGCTACTGTCTTAGGTTGGCAACATTGTTCTCACATAGATGTACGAACAGATCAATAGCTGGATGGTTTACTGGCACAAAGGTGCTTGGGTTTTTGTACTGTTTCTGCTGACAAGTGGTATCATTCTTTACATTTTCATTGCCAAAAATATTCTTCAGTGAGACATTTCTCCCAAATTGTTTAATGTCAATTACAAACTCGCTCAGCCTAGAATGAAAATCTGGAATGAATGACTGACCTTTATTCAACACTTTAATATGGTCATTACTTAAGATGAAGTCTGACAGGTTAAACACAAAGCATGGGGAGGGGGTTCTATGTCACTGACTTCTTCCATTTCCTTTCCCTGATTAGGGATCTGTTCATTCTCTTCTGAGTTGTCCTGATGTGAAAAGGTAGTTTCTGAAAAATCAGAATGTGTACAGCTCCGTCTTTAGGCCTAGTACCTATTCCTGTAGAGGTGAAGCAGTAAACAATATTCAAGCTCAATTGGCTGTTAGCATTCACATTCTCTATACTAGTTGACACAGATTCATTATGGTTAGAGGAATTTTCAGGTACAATACTTGTACTGCATCAGCACTAGCCATAGCACTAGCTACAGCAACACAATTATGTTTGGTGCTGGTGTTTGCATGTGAACTGAAATTCCTGTCATGGTTGGAACTTTTAGTTGCAGTGTAAATTTTACTCCTGCCCTTTAGTACACAATTTGAATCATCGTATGTAATGTTTTAGGCCATTTAAAAACATTGCCCTGTTCAAAATCTTTGTAATCACTCAATAATTGTTTTTCCTTTTATGCTCTTTTAGTTTGCGTTCATAAAGATTTAAATGATTCTGTAGCTTCTCAAGTCTGTTAATACAAGTTTCATTTAAATCAATAAGTTCCATGTCAGCTTGTTTTTTCTTAATAATTTCAGTCAGTTCTTCCTCTTCAGGTTTAAAAAACTCTAGAAGCAGTTTAATATAATTGAAGCTTGTCTCTAGGTTGATTGCTTACCAGTGTGCTAGAAGCCCAGAAAGGGTGTTTCCATAACTTGGCATGCACTTAACTCTTAAGCCTCTAGGAATTAACTGATGGTGTAGGCAAGCTTCCAAATGGAAGTGCTGCCATTGTAATTTCTTTAATTTGTATGCTGCATTTTCTACGTCTAGAAATAACCTTTCAAAATTTTCATTATTATCAGCAAAGTCAATCTCCTTTGAGGCATCTTGTTCAAAGTCAGCATTAAGCAAGGGATTAGTTGAATAAATTAAGAGTTCAGGCATGGTCTTATTATTAGTAGAGTTAAGAATAGGTTTATTCACAAGAAGGTATTTGTCCAAACTGTTCTCTGCCATGTGCTGCGACAGGTAAGAAAAAATGTATGCAGAACAATCCAAAACAAACCTGTTAGCAGCTGAAGGTGTTCCGTGAAAAAAGGGCAATGCAGTGAATGAGTCACGAACAAACCACTATGGACATCCAAAAGACTCTTAAAATCCTTCATTAAAATGAACCCTCAACAAAAAGGAAATGTTTGTAGCAAAATCCTTGTGGAAAAATGTGTAACGACACAAAAAGGCGCACCATTCAGGATGGATATGCGCTTTCAGGATTTCCCTTCCTCAGATCCTGTTGCAACTGAAAAAAGCAGTTCCATTTAAGGAAGGCTTGACCAATCAAGAAATTCACACAAGCTGACACCTCCAGTACAAGCCAGAGGCAAGACATCCTATAAGAAACATGATGGAAAAAATATAACCTCCCTGAAATCCAGTTAGTGGAAAAACTTTAAGTGCAAATTAAGGCATTGCTTCATTGGGTGTGCATTTACTTTAAAAGTAAACACTGCTCAAATAGAGCAAATACTATTCCTCTTCAGAAGAGTTAAAAAATTAATGCAACACCTTAGTTTAAAAAGGATATGTTAAATAAATCGTAAAATATTAGATTACCACTCTTTCAGTGAGGTAAGTCTTGTCACATAAAGGGCAGTTGTTCACAATACATGAAACATAGCTGAACAGCCTAGACCAATCACAGTGCCTATATGAGCTAACACCTCCAGCTCATGTTAATATGGTGTTTCTCTGCCAGGAGTAAAAAAGGGGGGGAGCACACCTTTCTTTGGCTCAAAGCAGGCTGAAAAAGTAAGGGAGAAAGGATACATATCTTTACATCCGGATGCAGGGCTAGCTAGAGACTAGTATTCATAGAAAGAGGACTTGGAGGAATCACTACTTGCATAAAGATAGTATGCATCCGAGGCATGTCTTCCAAAACATATTTGAGAATCAAGCCACTAGAATCTCTAGGCTATGTACAGTTGATCAGTTGATCATGAATTTGAAAAAGAGTTTCAGCAACTTAAAATACATTTACAAAGAAGAGGCTATTCTAATAGGGATGTGAATCTGAAGAATTGTGATGTACAGAACATTAGAAAGAAGAAGGGTCGACCCTATTTTTCCAGTCAATTTGCACATGATGAGAAAGCTACCAAGCATACCAACCCCTTTCCACAACTAAGGTAAATCTTAACTTATTTTACAGATGCTCGCTAAGTATGTGACATCATCAAGAAACATTGGCCAGTGCTGACAGAAGATCAAAGTTTAAGAACAATAGTTGGAGATGCACCTAAATTTACCTTCAAAAATAAAAAGAATATCAAGCGACTTTTGTGCTATAAGGATGGTACTACTAGGAGGCCTCAACGTACTGAAGGCAGAAAAGGGACTGTTAAATGTGGAAGATGTATGGCTTGTCAGTATATCAATGTTTCTAACTTGTTTTGCCATCCAGTTTCTGGCCAGTTATTTTCTTTAAAGGAGCGAGTCAACTGCTATAGCAAGCATGTAATATATGTGGCTGTCAAAAATCCAATGCCTTTCATATAGGGAAGACTGATTGCCAATTTAAATAAAGAATTCTTCGCCATATACGTGACATTGCCCATTCAGAAAAGACTGATGCTTTAGCACAACATGTTAAAATGCATCCTGCACACTCCTTCAAGTTTATGGCGCTACAGTTGATTCCTGAAAACATAAGGGGAGGAGATGTGCAGAATCGTACTGAAGTTGCTGAAATTGACTGGATCATCAATCAATGAGCTGATCGTTAAGCTGGGCTTAATGATGTGGTACCCTTAAAACCTATTTTAAAGACCAAATGCTTTAAAGTTTGTCACTGATCTGAGTTAGAAAAGTGTGTCCTTTCTGCCTTACTTTTTCAGCCTGCTTTGAGCCAAGGAAAGATGTGTTCCCCAACTCCCATCCCCTTTTTTACTCCTTGCAGAGAAACACCATATTGACATGAGCAAGAGGTGCTGACTCATGTAGGCATTGTGACTGGTCTAGGCTGTTCAGCTATGATTCATGTACTGTGAACAACTGACCTTTATGTGACAAGACTTACTTTATTGAAACAGAGTGTTAATCTACTACTTTACAATTTATTTAACATATCCTTTTTAAACTAAGGTGTTGCATTATTTTTTTTAACCCTTCTGAAGGAAAAAGGATATGTATTCATTCTATTAGAGCAGTGTTTACTTTTAATGTAAATGCAAACCCAATGAAGCAATGCCTTAATTTGCATTTAAAGTTTTTACACTGACTGCATCTCAGGGAGGGTGTATTTTTTCTGTCGTGTTTCTGATAGGATGTCTTGCCTCTGGCTTGTACTGGAGGGTCAGTTTGTGTGAATGTCTTGATCGGTCAAGCCTTCCTTAAACTGAACACTTTTTTTCAGTTGCAACAGGATCTGAGGAAGGGAAATCCTGAAAGTGCTTATCTATCCTGAATGGTGCACCTTTTTGTGTCTTTGCACATTTTTCCACAAGGATTTTGCTAAAAATGTTTCCTTTTTATTAAGGGTTTATTTTAATAAAGGATTTTAAGAATCTTTTGGATATCTATGGTGGTTTGTTCATGACTCATTCCCTTGAGAACCAGGTGCCTCACTAGCTACCTGCCTCAGGCCTTGTAATGAAGGGTCTGAGAGCTGAGCCTGTCTCAACTCTTTCTTTGTAACCCTTCCCAGCTTCTCTTCTACAGGAAGTCTGGTATCATCTGACAGTAGTGCCTCATTGTCAGCCTGGGTACTACTACTCACCTCTGCCCTTGCAGTCACTCTGTCCAAGGGAACATCAGTACCCACAAGCAGCTGTAGCTCACATTCAGTCTCACTGCTAGGGGGTAGCTCCCTCCCTGAAGTAACCAGTCCTGGCTGCAAGTGTGTAGTCTGTCTGGGTCTCCCCCAGGCTACCAGACCCACATGCTTGTCTCAAAGCCTGACTTGTGTAACTGTATAAACACATGGTGCTGCCTCATCAAAATCCTTCCCTATCAGGACATCTGCAGGAGGGTAGTTTGGTACCCCTGTTGTCTCAAGACAACCTACTATTGGCATTTTTTCATTCCCACTTACTGGCTCACTAACCTTTTGTTCCCCACCTTGCCTCCATGGACATCTATATGCTACATGGCCCCACTGTTCAGAACATTTAACCCTAGGTCCTGGAGGTGTACCTGGACTAGTGGCTTCCCTTGCTACTGGCAGATTATATTGGGGCAGTCTGGGCTGTCCACCATGGGTTCCCTTAGACCCATTTGCAGCACTGGGTGTCCCTTTCCTGTGCAGTGATGCCCTGCTTGCTAGGTATAGGTCTTCCTTCTTCCCCAACTCATCTACAGTAGAGCATTATCTATCAGCTAACCAGATCCTCATGATCTCAGTCAAAGTGTTAAGGGTTTGTTCTCTCACCAAAAGGTCTGCCAGCCCTTCAAAAGTGGTGACCTGACATCCACTCACCCACCTATGAAAATAAGTGCTCAGTTCAGCAACATATTTACACACACTTTCATCTGCCTTGCATCTATGCTCACAAAATCTTTTCCTATAAGCTTCAGATGTTAGCTTAAAAACTCTAGCAAACAATTCTTTACAGCATTATAATTTAAGAAATCATTGTCAGACAGTTTTGACAAAATGGTTACAGGTTTACCATGGAGTAAGGGGTCAGGAACTGTACCCAGAGCCTTTGGTCAACATCATAATGTTTATATACCCTCTCAAACATATAAATGAAACTATCAAAATGATCCCCTTCTGTAAACTGTGGAAGGAATTTACTGACCTTTTCTGCTTCAGGGGTCCAGTTACTCCTTTCCCCATTACCTCCATCACTCTGTCGGAGAGCCAGCATCTCCTATTCATGTTGCCTCTGCCTTTCCTTCTCCTCATCTTCTAGGCATAGCAGTTTCTCATTTTTCTCAGTCTCTCTCTGCTGCTTCTATTTCTAAACACTTGGCCTTCAACTTAAGTCTCTTTAGCTCTAGACAGATTTTTAAGTCTTCTGTAGAAAGGTTGAGCCGTCCATTCTCTGTGTGTTGTACATCTCCACGGCCAGTCTGATCATCTTCCTGGTTGCTATTCTCGGATGCAGCTGTGACCAAAGCTTCAATCATGTCTGCCTTAATCAGGTATGCATGCACCATTCCTTTAGCCTGGCACATTGTAGCCACCTGGCTCCTGGTCAGCTTGCCATACATTCCTGCTGACATGCTTGCTTGCTCTCCCTGACTAACTAAGCTAACAAAAGAAATAAAACAATTGTGATTTGAACTCTGAATCTTCACTGCGTGGATGATTTAGAGTCCAAAAACACCTTCAGTGATCACTGTACACAAGCTACAGGAATTCATTATCCACACTATTACAAGCCGATTAATATGTGATGTGGCTAAATCACCCCTATCAAACAATTAATATTTGATGTGGATATCCCATCACTGCCAAACAATTAATATGTGACGCCAATGCACTGGCCCAGTAATCACGGAGCCTCAATCCTCACCACTAGCACCAGTGAGGGGCATCCAAATTGGGAGGATAACAAGTACACACACAGTAAAGTACAATTTGCCTTAACAGTACACAGAGATCACATCACAGTCAGTCTGGGGCTGGTTTCTCCCTTTCTCGCCAGATCCCCAATAAGACTCCCCACTGATATAACTATAGGGTTCAGATCTCAGCCGAGTAGTCAAGCCAAAACCTCCAGTACCCTCTCTGTCCAACCAGTGCTTTGTGTCCCTGCCCAAGTAGCTGATACACACACACTTTAAGATTTGGTTTATATATAAACACACAGACACTCCAGGGGAAGGCTGGCACAGGTTCTCCAGCTATGCCTCCTTCTGCCCAGATTATACAGTAGTACCACCTGCCACCAACTACTCTTATCAGCTATTCTAAAAGCCCTTACCAAAGGGTGTCAATTCCTACTGTGCAATGTTATTATCTAATTGGTAAGTGTGACTACGACTCGAAAGCTATTTATGAGTGGCTTGTACAGTATCACCAAATACATGCAAATACTCTAAGAGCTTAAATATCTCTATGCAACACAGCCACAGTTAAAAGGTTTAAAAATATTTAATAATACATAATAAAAACACAAGACAATACTCACTGATTCAACACAGTGACAATAGAGAGTTCAGAAATCACAGGGAATACTTTAAAATAACATAGTAGGACAGTCTTACTGTATTTCTATCTGTATCTAAGAGAAATCACTGTACCTAAATAACTTACAGAGCAAAGTGCTGGTGAGCTGATGTGTTCAGGTTCAGACACAAATACAAAATGCCGTTCTTACTTTCTGAGATAGCCCTTAAATTGATAATACATATTACTGCTGAGTCATTTCACATCACATTATCCTTGACACTTCTGCTTAAGTTTCTCAGGCTCACAGAAACTCAAAAGTTAACATTTCTTTTTCATCTGCACCTGTCAGGAAGCCACAACAATAAACTACACTTTACATTTGAAATCTAGTAATTATCTCTGTCTTAGGACAATAGAAAGAATTTCCAGCTGCAGACATCGTGTCTCCAAGCTTGAGATCACACACAGTTCTAAAATTCTTTACTTATCAGCTTTCTTCCAGCAGGGTGCACTGTGATTACATTTATGAAGTTCAGCACATAACACCATTTTCTTCCATTTGTCAAACAAGCCTGTGGATTGTATTAATATTTACAATGACATATAATTATTTACAAAATTCAATCTAGCTAGGCTGGCAGCCTTCACACTCTTGAGTAAACCTTCTTCATTATAAATTATCTCCTTCTCATTTTCCCAGAGTTCAGCAGTTTCCTAGCCTGTGTTCTAGAAGTACCTTTCTTGTAGCCAGTGCCATTCAGGCAAAGCCAAGTACCTTTTATTGCTAAATCACATTTGCTTAAGTTATTTTGAGTGATTGCTACTGTTTCCTGCTTTTATTTGTGCACTTCACTGTTTTTTTTGTAAAAAAAATGCTCTTCCTATCACTGTTACTGCTGTAAGACTGTCTTGACATCACCTTCATCAAGGGAATTCCAGCTCCTGTTTAATTGATTTGTGGTAGCATTGTGCTTGTGGGTCTCTACTATTGTGTTTTGATATTAGAGAAATGTTTTTTTTTTCATTTTGTGGCAGGAGACATTTGCCTAGTCTATCTGAGTTGGGAAACATACAAAATTGCAGGCATTTCATTGAAGAAGGCTCATTTGTTAGTTTTCTTTTTTTTCTGTGCTGCTATAAATTTGTCACATTTGTACAAAGCTGCTTGCTGCACATTGATGGCGTGCAGTGCTTTGTACAGTAGCAAACACTTAGAAAGCAAATGTTCCCTATAGAACAGTCCATAAAGCTGTACCTTGTAAAGCAGTAAATATCAAGCAGATATTTTGTGTGAGCTGACAAGCTTAGAGCAGCTAGTTGGGCATTGAGTGGCAATATTTATAGATTTAATAGAATTCAATATTGTGTGAACATTAAAGTTTGTAGAATTTAGTACTGTTTAGCATAAACTGCCCCAATAAAGCACTTAGTTTTCACCAAAAAAGTACCCTTAATAGCTCTCTATCCCCAATATATCACTTCCTTGTAGCTCACCAATCAATAAACTGGACAGCATTGATATGCGATTTCCTAACTTCTCTGTAGTCAGGTTGGTGGATATGGGCATCTTAAGACAATGTAGCAATCATCTCTTGCTTAACAACAATCACTTAATCCCTAAAGAAACAGACACAGTATGTAAGAAGTGTACTTACACAATTACACTGGGGGCTAATCTCTCACATACAACTGCACATCAGTTGTTAAAACTACACACACAACACACACCTCACATAGCACACAACACACACACACATAGACTAATATATGCTGAGGCACTTAAAAACATTATTCCTAAAAACAAAGATCACCTAGATCCCCCTTTGATAAAGCTATGATTCAGTAAACACAATGGCACTCAGAAAACATAACACAAAATACCACACAGACAGTCACACTCAAGAGACGCTCAAATCCTAAGTCCATAAAACATGCAAACCATATCTCTCAACCTCTTAGAACAAAAAATTTGGACAAAACCATAAATAATGGGGGGACAAAGGCTCAAAAATAGGGACACTTTTTAAGTATTGCTCTTACAAACTTAGAAATTGGATAGAATAACAGGTTTTGCATTAGCATAAATCTTCCGAATGGTATGAAGTCTGAAACTCAAATGTCTGTCATTATTTTCTGATTTCAACCTCAATTATTTACCAAAAATTTGCAAGAAAAAACAAAATTTTAAGAGAAATAGACCAAAAATATGAGGCAAAAAATCTGGAACAGTCTGTGAAACTCTGTACAATTAAGAAGTATGATGGAAATACACTTCCCAGGACTCACATCATAGGGGACTCCATTTTAAGGCATGCAGATGCATTTTTAACCAAGTTGAACAAGGGGAAGATAATGGTTAATTGCTTATCTGGAGACAAGATCTGCCAAATTATACATGCACTGAAGTTATTACACCACAGGAACCAGTATGCTTCCATCATATTCCATATAGGTGTAAATGACCTGGGACATACCTCCCTGGACAATTTGAAGAGAGAAATTATGGAGCTCTCAGACTATGTGTCTCAAGATGTTATGAGCCTAGCAGTGAGCAACATATTACCATCACCAAAGGAGATGCCACAATATGAGCAAAAGATTACTGATTTTAAAAATTGCTGTCTTTCTGATGTAATTCTAATGGGATCCAGTATTTGTCAGCTGGGAAGGATATGGTTAACAGACAGCATTGCTTTGCCAAGGATGGTCTACAACTGCCCACTCAGGCTTTAGTATACAGACTAAAACTTTATCCACCCCATAGTACCATTTTTAGGCAATGCCAAATTGACAAACCTACTAACATAGCAAAATCTACTCATACCTCTCAAACTCTTAGTGCAAGAAATCTGGACAAAATCTGACATAATGGGGGGACATAGGCTCAAAAATAGGGACAGATGTTAAATGTTGCTTTTATAAACTTAAAAAGTTGCTAGAGTATGAGTGGGGTTTGGAAGGGGTGTAGTTTTTTTTTTAATTTTTTTAACTTAGGCTCCTGGCATTGAGTAGTAACACCTTCTGATCATACCTCTCAACTGTCCAGATTTTCACAGAGTGTCCAGATTTTGGCTCATATTTTCAGTCTGTTCCTCATAAAATCTTAGCATTCATTTTTCTGAAGTATATGAATTCTGAAACTCAAATGTATGCCATTGGTTAATGATTTCATTGCTCAGCTCACCCCAGTGATTTGTCAGAAGACCACAGATTTTATGAGGAACAGACTGAAAATATGAACCAAAATCTGGACACTCTGTGAAAATCTGGACAGCTGAGAGGTATGATCAGAAGGTGTTACTACTCAATGCCAGGAGCATAACTTAAAAAAAAAAAAACTAACAAAAAAACAAAAACAAACTATATCCCCTCCAAGCCATACTCATATTCATAGGTTAGTAAGTTTATAGATTTGTAGGCAAATAATAGGCTATCTTTTAAGCCTGGTCAGTTTCCCATTTTGTGCTCAAAATAACCTATCCCATTTGGTTATAGATTTGCCTTATGCATCCCATTAGTCAATAATTACATTTTACCTCCAATGAGAATAACTGGAATCATGCTCTGTATAATTCGAGGGGACCCACACATGGGATAAAGCACTGAGGAGCTGCCTCTGTCCATTAAAAGTACATGGGGCTCCCACCCATAGATCTAAGCTGAATTTGAGTACAGACAAGGATGAACTTTGCTTTATGTTGATGGGGAGTCTGTTCTACAACAGCAGTATCCTCTGAGAGATATATCTCCCCTCCAAACTATTTTGTTGAAGTTGCAGAAGATGTTTAGATCCCTAGACAATGTATTTCTGATGTCATTTGCATTGCTGATATGCAGTAAATCCATCAGCAATGGGTTAAAGGATGTCTTGTATGCCAGACACAGGTCAGCACTTAGTAGTCTGTGGGATACCAAGTATAGTAGCAGGGCTTTGAGTTGGTCCACATAGGATATATTGTTTAGGCCTTGTATCCTTTTAGTAAGGTATCTCTGGGCATTCCCATTGTTACATGTGTTTAGACAGATACATGCCAAAGGGGGCATTATATTCAACAATTGGCCTAATAAGGGCTGAGTAAAGAGGGACAATGACATCCTTAAATCTAAACACAATCTTTTTGTTTATAAGCTGTGCAACACAGGAGGAATGTCTTACAACAACAGACACATGTTAGTAAAAGTTAGGTTAATGTCCTTTTAAGTTCCAAAATCCTGAACAACTGGATCAGCTCTTAAGGGTGTATTCTCCATGTGGTAGTTCCCTGGGGCGGGTGACCTTCTAAAGGATATAATAATGTATTTTTTGTCATTTAGTTTCAGTCCATGATTTTCTCACCAGTTTTTTATTTGAGACAAACCTTCCTGCAGGATGAGTAAGTAATTTGGAGATTCAATGACTGCTCCTAGCTTGCAGTCATCTGCAAGCTGAGCTAGCCGGAGTCCTTTGGTATTGGCTTTTATTTCAGAAATGTAGATGCCAAACAGGAGATGCCACAGTGCAGAACCCTGGGGGACCATACCACTCAATATCTTAGCAAAAGACGTTTGGACAAAGCCTAATGTAATGAGGGACAAAGGCCTGAAAATTGGGACAGATTTTAAATAATGATCTTATAGACTTAGAAAGTTGTTAGAATAACACGATTTGTATTAGCATGCATTTTCTGAAAGATATGAAGCCTCATACTCAAATGTATGTTATTAGTTAGTGAATTCAATCCCTGGTGACCATACATTTTATGAGGAACAGACCAAAAATCTGAGGCAAAAATCTGGGCATTCTGCAAAAATCTGGACAGGTAAGTGCTATGGGGACTCCATTGGTGACTGGTATCTTTGTGGAGGTAGTGTCACTGTTTTGATTATCCACATCCAATCTGTGAGCCAGTTGGCAATCCAGTGGGTGACACAGGTGTTTTCTCCCAGTTTATTTAGCTTTTCTGCTATGCCTGAGTGGGGAATTATGTCAAAAGCTTTGGCCAGGTCAAAGTATGTGATGTGTGCTGTTTTGGCTTCATCTATTGCTTTTGTAACCTTTGCAAAAAATCCACCAGTTTGAGTAAGCATGACCTGCCCTTGATGAATCTAAACTAAGACCAGTCCAGCGTTTGGAGGTTCCCTATGTCATGATTGATTAATTCCTTGATAAGTCCTTCCATGGCTTTGCATATCAAGCTGGTCAGACTTATTGCTCTGTAATTGCCTGGATCAAAGTTATTCCCTTATGCAGTAAAATGACTGTAGCTGTTTTCCATTCACTTGGTACAAAACCTGTATGGAGGCTGACATTGAATAGTGCTGTTAGAGATGGGGCTAAATTTTGCTTCATGGTATTTAAGATGCATCCAGGGACATTGTCAGGACTCACTGATGTAATAATTATTGCTTTTGATAGCACTTTTAGGACTTGGTTTTGTGTGACAGCTGGAGGCAAGGTAGTTTCAGGTATATCTTGAGGGACAGACAGATGGGAGAGAGTGAAAAAGTTAGAGTTAACATTTTCAGACAGTAGGTTCGCTATATCTTCAGCCTCAATATAGGTAACATCTTTCATAATCAGGTCAATGCATTGCTGCATTCTGTTTTTCAGATTACAAACGTAACTAAAAAATACCATGTGATTATCTTTGGCTTGGGTGGCTATTTTAGTATCAAACTTGGCTTCAGTGGATTTTATTAAACTCCTGAGTTGATTGTTTATTTCAGTGACAAGAGCTCTAACACTCTGGGAATTACTCTTTTTACTTTGAGTCAAAATTACATTCCTTTTATTATAACTAAATATAATTCTCAAGAATATAGACATTGTGCATTTGGCAAGATGTGGTTTAAAGACCAGTATCTACAGAGACATGAGCTAAAGTGGGGGTGTTTCAATATACATAAATAACAAGCATACCTCTTGGATGGTCAAAGAGGATGATGTTCTGGAGTTCTTCCATGGGCAGATCACAACAGACTACCATATTTTATCCTAGTCAGGTATATGTCACCAGCCATCTCTGAAGAAGCACACAATGCTTAGCTGGATGTACAAGAGACACAAACCATCCAACCTATCACCCTACTCACGGGAGTCTTTAATTGCATCTCTTTAGACTGGGAATCCTACATGGTCTCAAATCTAGAGGCAAAGAGATTATTGGACTTCATAAATACAAACATCCTTGACCAAATAGTGAATATGCCCACTAGAGGCTCCAACATACTGGACATCGTACTCAAAAATATGGGATAATGCTGCACTCCTCAATGTCTAATTTTGACTAAGTTCTGACAATAAAGCTTCAAAACCAAGATCAATTCCATAACCTCAGTAAAACTAGTAACAGTTAAGAGCTATTCCATAGCAAACTACCTTTTATTAAGTGATGGTTTGTCAAAATTCAATATCTCTACAATCCCCAGAGAGCATAACAGCCTACATTGAATTGTTCCATGAAATTCTGTATAGCCATGTTAATGACTGCATATAGGCATCTGTTACTACCAAAAGTAAGCCCAGAACTAGGCTGAGAAACAAATCACCCTGATAGCACCCCAAATTAAACAGGATATGCTACAAAAGGAAAAAAATATGGCAAAAATCAGGAAGGGTAATTCTCATAAATATAAAAACTCTCATCAAAATAGGCAACCAAGTGAGCTAATTATGTCAAACAAAGCCAATTTTCAGGTTAAGATAGCCTCCCAGGTGAAAGCTAACCATAAGGCCTTCTTCAGCTATGACATAAACCTCAACAGCAGCACAAAGCAATGTGCTGAGCTGGTGCTTAATGGTGCAACAGTCATCAAGCCTGACAATATAGCAACCTGTTTGTGGATAAATTCACTTCCAACTTTACTTTACCCTGACCCCCAACCATCTCCTAAAGAAATACCCTCAAACATAATTCCTCCAACTATAACTTGGGAGCATGTCCTGGCTGAACTTGCTAATGCCAAGAGCACAGCCTCAATGGACCCTGATAACATATCGAGATACCTTCTGAGCAGTCTAAAATATGACTTATTAGGACCCCTGAATTTACTGTTTAACTATAGTCTTAAAACGGGTTTTATGTCCCAAGACTGGAAGACAGTAATGGTCACCCTCCTTCATAAGGGAGGACCTTCAACAGATCCTGGAAACTACAGACCCATTAGTCTGACTAGTTTTATTTCAAAACCATGTAAAGAATTATCATGGAAATTATCAGTGAGGGCACAGGAGACCTCCAGACACTGGATTCATCTCAGTTTGGCTTTGTCAAAGGAAGGTCATGTTTATTGAACCTGATAGATTTCTTTGAAAAGGTCACTAAGGCATTGGATGAGGTAAAAGTAGTGCATACAGCCTACCCATATCTGGCTAAAGCATTTGATACAATACCCACTCTAGCATTGTTAACAAACTTAAGGAACTACTAAAGCATTTGATACAATACCCACTCTAGCATTGTTAACAAACTTAAGGAACTACTAAAGCATTTGATACAATACCCACTCTAGCATTGTTAACAAACTTAAGGAACTACTAAAGCATTTGATACAATACCCACTCTAGCATTGTTAACAAACTTAAGGAACTACTAAAGCATTTGATACAATACCCACTCTAGCATTGTTAACAAACTTAAGGAACTACTAAAGCATTTGATACAATACCCACTCTAGCATTGTTAACAAACTTAAGGAACTACTAAAGCATTTGATACAATACCCACTCTAGCATTGGTAACAAACTTAAGGAACTACTAAAGCATTTGATACAATACCCACTCTAGCATTGTTAACAAACTTAAGGAACTACTAAAGCATTTGATACAATACCCACTCTAGCATTGTTAACAAACTTAAGGAACTACTAAAGCATTTGATACAATACCCACTCTAGCATTGTTAACAAACTTAAGGAACTACTAAAGCATTTGATACAATACCCACTCTAGCATTGTTAACAAACTTAAGGAACTACTAAAGCATTTGATACAATACCCACTCTAGCATTGTTAACAAACTTAAGGAACTACTAAAGCATTTGATACAATACCCACTCTAGCATTGTTAACAAACTTAAGGAACTACTAAAGCATTTGATACAATACCCACTCTAGCATTGTTAACAAACTTAAGGAACTACTAAAGCATTTGATACAATACCCACTCTAGCATTGTTAACAAACTTAAGGAACTACTAAAGCATTTGATACAATACCCACTCTAGCATTGTTAACAAACTTAAGGAACTAGGCATAAACCTCTTTATAACATCTTGGATAGCGTGGATAGAACCCTAGAGTTTAAGATTAGTGAGGTCACTTCCACAAAGAAGCCAGCCACCAGTAGAATCCTTCAGGGCTCCATGCTAGGCCTGCTCTACGTCTTGGAGGTCAAAGCCAATGTCAAAATCTTCTGAAAAAGTTCAAAGATGACTGCAAACTGGGAACAGTCATTGAATCCCCAAGATAAGAACATCCTTCACCAATGTCTAACACAGACAAACGCTTGGTTCCAAAGCCATGACTTAAAACTCAGTGTCAAGAAATGCATTATAGTACCTTTTGGGAAGTTAGCCACCCTGGGTAAAAACATCATCAATAAAACACCCCTAAAGGTTGATTCACTAGTCAGAAATCTGGGAACTCATGTAGCTAGTGACCGAGCTTTCAACCAACATGTGTCCAAGGTAGTAAGAAAATCCTTCTATGTTGCTTAACGTATAAGTTAGGGCATGGCATCAAGGTCTAGAGAGTTCATTGTACCACTATACCTGGTCTTCATCAGCCCATCATAGAGTATAATGCCCCCTTTCATACGTACCTGGCCAGACACATGCAGCAACTAGAATGTCCACAAAGGTTCCTTACAAAAAGAATACAGGAAGTAAACATAATGTCCTATAATGATTGTCTTAAAGCTCTTTTTCTGTACACAGTATCATACAGACTTCTGAGAGGTGATATTTTGCTTGGTGTGCAAGGCATCCCTGAACCCTCTTTTGATGCAGCTTTTGCTCTTCCCCAAAACAAACAGCATCAGAACTACAAGATCAAAAGACCTACATTTTGCTTGTGATATAAATAGGACAATAGGTTCATAGGTTCATAGGTAGATACTAGGCTATCGGTCCAAGGGCCTACGTAAGCCTAGCCAGCAAGGTTCCATAGCTTACTCCACCCAAGAAAGTTATTCTCCTGTGCCACTGTCCAGCAGAGACACAGAAGTGATCCCCGGAGTGTATTTCCTATTTCCCATCCACTCATCAAGATTTTTCATGAAGAGTGCTAATGAAGAACTTTGCTTGACATGGATGGGTAGCTGCTCCAGAGTATAGGAAGTCTCTGGCACAGGAATCTATCCCTCCAGCATGTCCTGTTTATTGTGGTGACAAGGTTTAGGTCCCTAGAGCATGTAGCTCAGAGGGATTGGGATTTCTTTAGGTGCAGCATGTCCAACAGCTCTGGGTTTGACATAGCTTTATATGTTAGGCAGATATCACCTTGAAGTAGGCGATATGCTACAGAGTAAAGCTGGAGATTTTTGAGGCGGTCAGTGTAGGGCATTTGTTTGAGGCCAGTAATCCTCTTTGTGAGGTACTTCTGTGGCCTTTCCAGCTGCTGCAGATGTCTTGTGAGGTACATTCCAAAAGGGGCGTTGTACTCTATAATGGGTCTAATGAGTGATGAGTAGAGGGTAACGATGACCTCTTTTTTCCTGGATGAAAACCCTTTTATGATGAGGTGTGCCATGTAGAAGGACTTCCTGACTACTGTGGTGATGTGACTATCAAAGGAGAGACTACCGTCCACCTGGGTCCCAAGGTCTCTTATCATGCAATCAGTGTTAAGTAGATTGCTGCCTATGTGGTAGTTCATGGGTACAGAGTTTTTACCAAAGGGGATGACACTGCACTTTTTGGCATTGAGCTTGAGGCCATGGCTCTGACACCAGGCATCTGTGTCAGTGAGGCCCTTCTGTAGGATGTCCACATCATTTGGGGACTTGACTATGGCTCCTAGTTTGCAGTCATCTGCGAACTTCATTAGCCAGAGGCCTTCTGTGTTAACCTGTACTTCAGAGAAGTAGATACCAAACATGAGAGGTCCCAGGATGGAACCCTGTGGTACTCCACTTGTCTCTGCTTTGAGGTCAGATTTGGAGTCTGCAACTTTTACAGTGTGGGTTCTGTCAGTGAGCCATTTGGCAACCCATCCTGTGACATAGGGATTTATACCTAGTTTAGTGAGTTTAGCTATAATTCCAGAATGGGGGATGGTGTCAAAAGCCTTGGCGAGGTCAAGATAGGCTGTGTGAACCACCTTACCCTTATCCACGGCTTTGGTGACTGCCTCAAAGAAGTCGATCAGGTTCAGGAGGCATGATCTGCCATTCACAAACCCAAACTGGGTAGGATCCAGAGTTTTTGGGTTACCAATGTCTTTGTTTATGAGTTCCATGATGATACGTTCCATGGCCTTGCAGACCAGGCTCGTCAGGCTAATAGGCTGATAGTTCCTGGGATCAGTGGTGGCTCCCCCTTTGTGGAGTGGGATAACTGTTGCTGTGCGCCATTCAGTGGGCACAAAGCCTGATGCAAGGCTATTATTGATCATGGTGCTTAAGTGGGGAGCCAATTCGTTCTGAAGTTCATGTAAATCGCAGCCTGGGATGTTGTCCAGTCCCATGGATGCTGTGTTTTTGGCTTTAGAGAGTGCAGCTTTTACCTGTGTATTTGTGATTACAGGGACTCTGCATTCTTCCTGTATAGATATGGGCCCTTTAGGTGGTGAGAAGGGGATAAAGTTAGCACTGAACCAAGCTGCCAGGATGTTGGCAATATCAGTTGGTTCTGTAATTTTCATGCCTTTGTGCTGTAACTCAGAGCAAATCTGGGTATTGCCATCTAGATTCTTGACATAGCTACAGAATGCTTTGTGGTTGTCCTTGGATTTAGTGGCAATTTTGTTTTCGTAGCTAGCTTTGGAGGATTTTATAAGGGATCTCAGCTTCTTACTGAGGCTGACCAGGGAGCCCCTCCACTCATGGGATTTTACTCTCTTTTGCAACAGTTTCTTCCTTCTCTTGTACAGTTATTTTATGGCAGGGGACCACCAGATTGGCTTCCTTTTTTTGGAGGATAGTGTCTTGGTTCTGTTTGGGATAGCACGATCCATGCACTTGTGTAAGTGTTTATAGAGTGCATTTGTGTAGGATTCAGCAGTTGTAACTGTATTGTCCATCTGCATGGGTGTCATGAAGTTCACCACTTCTGTCTAAAGAAGCATGAATTTGGCTTTGGAGAAATTTTTACTGTGGTTTCCTTAATGGGGGGTGGGAGTGGGATGTGGATATCAAGGGTGATTAGCTTATGGTCGGATCGGACCAACGAGGAGCTGACTTCTGGTGTGGAACACCGGTCGCTCATGTTGGTAATGACTAGGTCTAGGATATTGTTGCCCCTGTTGGGGGTGTGGATAAGTTGATCTAGGGAATTGGAGTTTATGAATTCCAGAAAGCATTGAGCTAAGGAGTTGGTACACAAGTAGTTTTCCCAGTTAATGGTGGGGTAGTTGAAGTCGCCCATTATTAGGGTGTTTGGTTGAACCCTAATATTTTCCAGTACATCAAAAAAAGAGGAGTGGGAATCCTGGGGCATGGTGGGGGATCTGTAGCAAGCTACAATTTGGATTGCAGTTTTGCCCAGAGTTAGCTGCACTTGGATAACCTTGGATGCATTATGCTGAGCAACTAGCCTGGAGGAGTGGATATCCTTAATGAATATGGACACACCTCCACCTTTCGTGTTTTGGTCCAAGTTACATGGCCCAAAAATGTGGTATGAGTTACAGCCTGGTAGTGCAGGGGTGCTCTCTGGAGCCTTGAACCAGGTCTCAGTCACTGCACAAATATCGATGTTCTCCATTTTAAGGAGTGCCTAGAATGAGTGCATTTTGAGATTTAGACTTCTAGCATTGAGTAGCATTACCCTCAGTTTTTGCTTGCCTGTTCCTGTTATGGTGGTGAATTTGTTATTTAAACCCTGCCTAATAAAGACACTATAGGGGCAGCAAGAGCCTGAGCCAGTATCCGGAATCCCAGGGGTGATAGGTGCAGGCCATCCCTGGCAAAGCATCGTGGTCTGTCGACCATGTCATCCCAAGCAGACAGATACTGGATCCCCTTAGACTGACACCAGAAGCTTAGCCAATTGTTGAAGTCAATCATTCTGTCCTTGTACTGCGGTATCATTCTAGGTGATGGCAGAATGCTACTCAGGGCTAGGGTCATACCTGCCTGGGCTACAAGATCGGAGAGCTCTTCCATGTCTCTTTTCATGTAGTCCCGGGAGGTACGTCTCAGGTCATTCACACCAACATGGACAATGACAGTCATATTTGTACTTGTTATGGAGTGACCTGAGTGCGTGGGTTATGTGGCATATCCTGGCACCCAACAGGCAGCTGACAGTAACCTTTCCCTTGTTTAGCCTGGTGAGTGGGACATCAGCGTGCCTGACTACAGAGTCATCTATCACTAGTGTGTTGGGTACGTTGTTCTGCCTTATTGGCTGTGGTTGAGTGGCACACTGAGTCTGTGGGCTATGTGTCATTTGGGTTGTGTTGTGGGGATGGAGGTTGCTTGTGTTTCTGTTTTGGAGGTCTCTGTTGCTTAGACAGATTATTATTGAGAGCCTCCGTGAATGTTTTTGTGTTACTCTGTGTGGATTTTTGTGGTGTAGATTTAGTGAGACTACATGATGAGTGTGGTGTGGTGCAAATATTTACCTTCTCCTCATGACTGTTAAGTTTAGTCTTGGTTGGAGAGAGCTTTATCTCCAGTTTGGCTAGATAAGTGCATCTCTCACAGGTTGTAGTGTTGGGTGGTAGGAGGAGAGGGTTGTCTCTGTACATGAGGCAATTTCTACATTGCCTCAAAATGCCCAGATTCATCAGATAGACAGGAGAGAACACTGGGAGCTGACCCTTGGACATGCCTGAATAAAAAACTATTTTCCTCTAGATAAGTGAGGAAAGTGAGTACAAGAGCTGTTTTTCTCTAAGCAAGTGAGAAAATTAAGTACAAAAACTGTTTTCCTCTAGGTAATGAGGAAGATTGAGTGCTATAGTTATTAGTAGCTTATTTAGTGCTTACAAGTTCTGAACAAGTGCTGAGCATGAACAAGCAAATTTAAGTGCTAAAACTAAGAATCTGTATCTGCACTAGACGAGTTACAGGACAGAAACAAGTGCAAACGCAGGCTTTCAAATCAGAAAGCTGAGAGAGATGGAAGATTGCCCAAATGGCCAATAACTACAATTTCTGGGCCAGAACCACTCCTAATGTGGTAGACAGGTTACCTAGTGCTTACCAGTCCCACTGATAAGCTAGAAGGCTTCCCTCCAACACAGAAAGGCTTGGGGGGCTCAGAAGCTTACATACAGTCCTGGATACATCAAATCGGTATCTGGAACACTAGTTACAGGAAAGGTAGGAAACAGGCTTACAATTTTTTTTTTTTTTTACAGAAAAGAAGCAAAAACTGTAGTAAAAACAATTCACATGCAATGCAAGCTAGCACACTTGCGTATGCAGCAATATTAGACCAAACTCAGTTTAAAAAATGCAATTAAATTAAAAAGGACTAAAAGCAAGTGCAGAAAGAGTTTATTAGGTATAATGTGGTAAACAGATGGGTCTGGGGGTGTGTCCCAGATCAAATCTACAGTGGGGCGGGCAACTGCAAAAGCCACCAAATTTAACTACAAACCAAAAATAGGGAGGGTGGATGGGACAAAACAGTTTCAACAGAGATCTAAGCAACAACTAAAAGTACAAACTTTAAAACCAAAAAAATATTCTCAGCTCTGTAGATTTGCCCATCAGTCTCTCAGAACAGTGAGACAACAGTTTCAACAGAGATCTAAGCAACAATTAACAAACTCTATAACCAAAAAATATATACTCAGCTCTGTATATTTGCAGATAATCTTTAAGGCAGTTTCTCGGAACACAAGTTCCAGCAATTTATGTTGGATAGACAGATATGTTTCTTGGAGAATTCCCATTGATGGAACAAGCTCCCTATCCATGTGAAGCAGAGTTCCTCCTTAACCCTATTTAACCATAAGTTGGACAAATGGATGGATAATTGTAAATTCACCCCTGGACTGGCTCCTATATCTCTGATGGACAAAGGCAGTCAGTAAATCACCACCTATATAAATCAAATGTGTGGGTCACATTTAGGTTGCACAGCCATGCTTCTAAGTGCCCTAGTGGTCGTTAGCCCAGTATACAGCTATGAACCTATGAAACATAGCACTGAGCATAAGAACCTTTGCTGACAATGTGATGTCTCTTTAGTGTTTTAACCATATTTCCTGTAGCTCTGGCAACTTGGGTACATGATGGCTTTTTCAGAGGTTTTAACAATGCCTGCATTTATAGCAAGTGAAGAATCAGGGATTACAGTGCAGATTTCCACTACACAGACTTGTGCAATGAAAAACAGAGACTGGGGTTGGTAGTTACAAGCTACTGTACCTTCAGGAGTGATGGGGAAGGAAAATGAAAGAGGAGTAGCAGCTTATATAAAAATGAAATAACCTATAAAGTGATGGAGGAAGAAGAAGGAATGGAGAAGTAAACAGAACACAAATGATGAAGAAGAACTAGGTATGTTTGCTGGCAGTCAGCCAGCAGAGTGAGAAGAAAACTTGTGGCTTTGCACCACCCACTGCTTTCTGAATGCAATATTTTAGTAAACAAGTTGAAAAGCTAGAGGCAGAAAAGAGGAACAGGTGGTGAAAGAAGATCTCAGTCACATAAATTCCTACATTGAGGGTATAAAGGTAAAGAGTCCTGACAGAAACTCTGTATCTGGAAAAATATGTTCAGTTGGTATAAGAAGACACCTGACAAAACATAATTCTAGACTAAGTCCTCACCATGCTGGATAAAGTTCAACATTTGTTTTCTCTGATTAGTGTGTTGTGTGTCTCTCTGCCATAAGATGGTCTTCTCACTTCTTTTTTATCTGATATTTAACTGTTAGCCTAAAGGGCTTCCTCTGTACTTTAAGTGCTAGCCACAAAGTTTGAGAATTAATTTTATGCTCAACTACTGAGAGACTTGGTTGGATACAATCACCTGCATTAGAAGCTGAAGTTAAGTGCAAACTTGCAGTATTGTATTTTAATCTTCTGTTAAGTACAAACTTGCAGTTTTAAAAGCACTGTATTTCATTTTTTTTCTGTTACCTAATTGTTTTCACTAAATAGTGTGCTGTGTGTCTCTCTGCAGTTAGTTCCCTACTCACCCTCCCTGTTCTTGTTTTGGTGTTAGTGTTGGTGTTAGTGTTGGTGGCTCTAGAATTGCCCGCCCCTCCTGTAAGTCTGTATTTGAACACTCCTCCTGGGTCCATCTCATTTGCTCACTTAACCGAGTACAGTGAGATCATATCCTGTGTCTAGTTAGGCTTGCCACCCCTCCGTTTTTTTCCGGACTATCAGGAAATCAAATCGATTCTCTGGTAGTCCGGAAAACACTGTACAAACTCCGGTATTCTGTTTCAAAAAGGAAACAGACTATCGGAGTTTGTAAATCGGCTGATTTGCTATGCTTTTTTTACAGAAAAGCATAGCAAATTAGCCAAAAGCAGTCTGCGGGAACCAAAAAAGAGGGCGTTCCCGTTGATCGGCTGATTTACTACGCTTTTTTTACAGAAAAGCATAGCAAATCAGCCAAAAGGAGGCGGCGGGAAATGAAAAAAGAGGGCGTTCCCGTTGAGTGATGCTGTCGTGACATCACAAAATAGGCGGTATGTTGGCGGGAGAGGGGGTGGGGCGGGCAGGGTTACTGGTGACGCGAGAGGCATGGCGTGGCTCCGGTTTAAGCCGTGAACGAAGGTGGCAACCCTATGTCTAGTGTTCACTCTACGTAATACAGAGAGAAGATTTGAGAAGGCCAACCCACTTAGGTTCTTCCTTCCTCTCTCCTTGCACTTTACTAACAAAAAATAAATTGCACTTTATTCATCTGCTTTTACTGTATTTGTATTTCCTCCTACTTTATTTTGCTTTTGCCTCTTCTTAAAAGTACTCAATTTTATTTATTCTGCTGTATTTATTACTGCTTGGTAGTAGCCTGATTAAACTGTAACTGTTATTCTAAGTCTTTTGGTTTAATCACTTGGGCTTCATACCAGTTGGCTTACATTAAGAAGGTTTGTTGTCTGCACTGTTGTGGCAGGACAGGTAGCTTACATCCTTCTAAGCTGGGAATTGCCGAATGAAGGCTCAGTGTCGCTATTCTAAAAGTGTATTAGTTCTGGTTTAAGCACTTGGGCTTCAGGACAGTTATTCTACATTAAGAAGGTTTGTGGTTTGTACTCTTGTGGGAGGAGAAGCTGGATTCTGCCCTTCTGAGCTGGGAATTTCTGGTCACAGGTTTATTGTGCCTGCTTATTTGAACTGTTTCTTTCTGAAATTGGTGCACCTTGTTGCTGTAGCATAGACCAGATTCAGGCCTGTTGAATCTAGCTTTGTTTGCATAACTTGAGCACTGATCCAGGCCATCTTTTTTTGGAGAAGGTTCCCCTGCACCCTAGTGGCAGGAGTGTGCACTTAGAACTTGTCTGATTGAAGACTGCTAGAATAGGGCTCAGTTTTGAGCTTTTTTTCTGGTTAATTGGGTAACTTCTTTAAATCAGTTTGTTAGTTTTCTATTGTTTTATATATATATATATAAAAATTGCACTTTATTCATATGCTTTTACTGTATTTGTGTTTCTTCTTACTTTATTACTAGGGGCATTGACTACAACTCTGATCTGAGATATATAACAATAAGTATCCTTTTCTGTGCATTTAAAGTGTTTTTTATTGTATCTGCTTTATTTTCTGAAAACAAAAAACAAAAACATACTTCTTCCCCACCTTTCTAAGTTAGTATACTCCAGTTTTCAGGTTAGTGCTGATTTCAGGGGCTGTGTTACAAATCTCTGTGTTTGCCCATACATTACTTGGATAGAAGGACGTTTCTCTGTTCACTTGTGAGAGAGGGGAGCTTTGAGCAGCCTATCTGTCCCTGGAGGAGTGGTTTCAGCCCAGAAATTAGTTTATTGTCCATTTCAGGCTGATTTCTATGTCTGTCATTTCCCTGCTATAAAAAACGCATTTGCCCGGTTTTGCATGCTGTGCTGTGCCTGTTAGCTAGGGAATAACTATTCCCAGCTCCACAAAGTCTCCTCTTCAATTTTTCCCTTGGAACTAGACAAACCTTCAACTTACACACTCAAGCCATTCATTTCTCAGCCCGGCACTTGCTCAAAACTCAGAGAAAGCACTTATAAACCCTAGTACTAGACCCCCCCCCATTCTGTACAGAAGGACAAGGCTCTCTATTCGACCTTACCAGTCATTCAGTAACAGTTCACTGTACCTATCTAGTCATATCCAAAGGGCAGTTTCAGGTGTACTCTCTAGTCCAACAGGTGAATCTGGGCATTTTGAGGCAATGTTATAACTGCCTCATGTACACAGACAACCCTCTCCTCCTACCACCAAACACTAATACATGCGAGAGATGCAATTATACAGCCAAACTGGAAGCTAAGTTCTCTCAACCCAAGACTGGATCAGGCAGTCAAGAGGAGAAGGGAAATGCTTGCATCAAACCACCAGTCTCACATAGACCCATTAAAGCAGCACTGGAAAAAACATACATAAGTAGATGAAAACATACCCAGAGGCTCTAAATAAGTATCTGCAAAAGCAACAGAGACCTCCAAAGCAGACATCCAAGCAACCTCCACCCCCAATCACAAACCATGAAACACATACTTCACAAAACCAGTGTGCCGTGCAATCACAGCCCTTAAGGCAAAATAACATACCCACCATACTAGTAATAGGTGACTCTATAGTCAGGCATACTGACGTCCCACTCACTAGACTGAATAAGGAGAAGGCTACTGTTAGCTGCCTGTCGGGTGCCAGGATCCGCCACATAATACAAGCACTCAGGTCCCTCCAGAACAAGTACAAATGCAACTTTGTCATTGTCCATGTTGGTGTGAATGACCTGAGCCATACCTCCCTGGACTACATGAAAAGAGACATGGAAGAGCTCTCTGATCACATTGCCCAGGTCAGTATGACCCTGACCCTGAGTAGCATCCTGCCCTCACCAAGAATGATACTACAGCATAAAGAAAAGAATTATCACTTTCAACAACAGGCTATGTTTCTGGTGTCATTCAAAGGGGAATCCAGTGTCTGTCTGCCTGGGATGACATGCTCGATAAGCCACTCTGCTTCGCTAGAGATGGCTTGCACCTGCCACCCTTAGGCTTTCGAATACTGGCCAAGGCTCTTGTCACCTCCATAGTGCCTTTTTTAGACAAGGCTCAAAAGACAAACCCACTGCCATAAATAGCACAAGTAACAAAAAACTGAGGCTGATGCTACTCAATGCCAGAAGTCTAAACCTCAAAATGCATGCACTCAAGGCACTCCTCAGTATGGAGAAAATTGATATCTGTGCAGTAACAGAAACCTGGTTTAAGGCTCCAGAGAGCACCCCAGCACTATCAGGCTACAACTCATACCATACATTTGGGCCACAGAACACGGACCGAAATACAAAAGGCGGGGGTGTATCCATATCCATCAAGGATACCCACACCTCCAGGTTAGTAGCATAGCACGATGCTTCAGAGATCATCCACGTGCACCTAACAATGGGCAAAACTGCAAATCAAATTGCAGCTTGCTACAGATCACCCACCATGTCCCAGTTCCCCCATTCTGCATTTCTGGAAACACTGGGAAACATAAAGGTCCTACCAAACACCCTAATATTGGGTGATTTCAATTACCCAAACATTAACTCAGAGAACTACTCAAGTATTAACTCCCTTGCCCAACATTTCCTAGAATTTATAAACTCAAACACCCTGGATCAGCTGGTCAACACTTCCACCAGAGGTGAAACATATTGGACCTGGTCATCACCAACATGGGCGACTAGTGTTCCACACCGAAGGTCAAACCCTCGCTGGTTAGATCTGACCATAAACAAATCACTTTGGATATCCACATTCCGTCCCCCACCCCCGGACAAAGAAACCACTGTGAAAAACTTTTCAAAAGCAAACTTCACATTACTTAAGACAAAGGTGGAAAGTTTCAAAGCCCCGTTGCTAAAGGATAACGCTGTCCAACTTGCAAAATCCTTTACTAATGCATTCTATGGGCATCTACAAGAATGCATGAATCGTGCTATCCAAGCAAAACCAAGACTCACTCCTCCAAGAAAAGGAAACCAGTCTGGTGGACCCCTGCCATAAACAAACTATACTATAGAAGGAGGAAACTAGTACAGAAAAGAGTAAAATCCCAAGACGGGAAGACATCCCTGATCAGTATCAGCAAGAAACTACGATCCCTCATAAAATCATCCAAGGCGAGCTTCGAAAGAAAAATTGTCAAGGACTCCAAAGATAACTACAAGGCATTCTTTAGCTATGTCAAGAATCTAAGTGGCAATACTCAGATCTGCTTGGAGTTAGTGCAGAATGGCACAAAATACACTGAACTGACTGATATAGCCAACATCCTGGCAGACAGGTTCAGTGCAAACTTCACCCCCCTCCCACCCCATAACCATACCAGAAGAATGTAGAACCCCTGAAATCACAGACACTCAGGTTAAAACAGCCCTCTCCAAAGCCAAAAACACAGCATCAATGGGACCAGATGGTGTCCCAGGCTGCATCCTACACAAGCTCAAAGACAAACTAATCCCGCACCTAAACACACTGTTCAAACTTAGCCTCTCCACAGGCTACATACCCATAGAGTGGTGCACAGCAATGGTTATTCCACTCCACAAAGGTGGATCTACAATAGACCCTGGGAACTATCTCCCTATAAGCCTGACTAGCTTGGTCTGCAAGGCTATGGAGCGCATCATCATGAAACACATTAATACAGACATTGGGAACCTCCAAACACTGGACCCTACCCAGTTTGGCTTTGTTAAGGGCAGATCATGCCTCCTAATCCTGGTGGACTTCTTTGAGACAGTTACCAAGGTTATAGACAAGGGAAAGGTGGTACATACAGCCTACCTAGACCTCGCAAAGGCCTTTGACACCATTCCCCATTCTGGTGCTATAGACAAGCTCACCAGCCTGAACATAAACCCATACATCACAAGATGGGTTGCCAACTGGCTCACGGACAGAAACCACATGGTGAGAGTTGTGGGAGCTAGGTCCGACTCTAAACTGGTTACAAGTGGCGATCCCCAGGGCTCAGTCCTAGGACCCCTCCTGTTCGGCATATACTTCTCACAGGTACAGGCAAGCACAGGAGGAGTATGGCTGACCAAGTTCGCAAATGACTGCAAATTAGGGGCTATAATTGACTCTCCGGCTAACACAGACATCCTCTAAAAGGATACCTGGTGTCAAAATCATGGCCTCAAGCTAAATGCCAAAAAGTGCATAGTCATCCCCTTTGGAAAAAACAAAGTATCCACAAACTACCACATAGGTGGTAGTCCCCTAAATACGGAAGATGTAATAAGAGATCTGGAGACCCAAGTAGATAGCAATCTCTCCTTTGATAATCACATTGCCAAAGTGGTTAGAAAATCCTGCTATGTGGCCCACCTAATCACAAAAGGGTTTGCATCCAGATCAAAAGAGTTCATTATGCCCCTCTGCCCCATTTGGGATGTACCTTGCAAGACACCTGCAACAACTGGAAAGACCACAGAAATACCTCACTAAGAGGATCACTGGCCTCAAACAAATGCCCTATGCAGCTCGACTGAAGAAACTCCAGCTGTACTCGGTTGCATATCGCCTACTCAGAGGTGATCTCTGCCTGACATACAAGGCCATGTCCAACTCAGAATTGATGGACATGCTCCACGTAAAGAAAACCATATCCCCTCAAGCTACATGCTCTAGGGATATAAACATCACCACAACAATAAATAGGATGTGCTGGAGGGATAGATTCCTGTCCCAGAGACTTCCCATGCTTTGGAACAAGATTCCAATCTACATTAGGCAGAGCTCCTCGCTAACACTCTTCAAGAGAAACCTTGATGAGTGGATGGGAAACAGAAAGTTTACCCCGGGGATCACTACATACATTAGGCAGAGCTCCTCACTAACACTCTTCAAGAGAAACCTTGACAAGTGGATGGGAAACAGAAAGTTTACCCCGGGCATCACTTCAGTGGCTCTGCTGGACAGAGGCACAGGGAACTAATCTAAGGGGGTGGTGAAAGCCAACACATTCTGGCTAGGCTTATAAATGCCTTCAGGCAGATAGCCTAGTACCTACTTATGAACCTATGAACATATGAACCTATGTGGCAGTATTATCTCTACTGATTAGCAGCACCATGCTGCAATATGCTTCTACTTAAGTATAGCTGTGGAGACCTCAGGGACAAGGGCAGCTGTGCAGGACTTCAGAAAGCTGGATTGCAAGGTCTTGACACTGAAGGTGTGGAAGGGAATTGGACAATGGCAAATTTCAGGCAGGAAGAAAACAACCTGTATCCAAGACTCTGAAACAGCATTATAAAAGGCATGGATTGATGTTTACACAGAAGAAGGAAACTAAAGTTCTGGAATAGATAAAAGTGGCTGTTTATTGATATTAGTTTGGTTTTCAGGGAAAGGGAAATGAAATGGTATAAAAATTAAGAGCAAAAGCAGACATATCAAATCAGAGAAAATGCAAAAAAAAAAAAATGATAAAGGTCAAGGCCAAACTGGAGTGGAAAGTTGCCCATGGAACAAATAGGGAGGGAAACCATGTTTCTAGGTACTTTTCAAAGCAGTACAAGGTGGATGTCAACCTAAACAGGTTGGTCAAGGAATGAAGAAAGGTTAGGAACAACAACAACACTGTTTACTGTATGAGTTATTTCTCTCAGTTTATGAGAAAAAACAGGATATGGCAGAGTACTGAGTGAGAAAAATGAAGTGAGGAACAGAAAAAAGAGATTAATGGAGGAATAAGGAGAGAATGTGAACAAAGGAACTGGCACTCTTGTTTTGTTAAGGAGAAGGCAGAAAAATCAGTCCAGGCAACTCAGTCTAGTTATCCTAATGTCAATAACATTACAGTTTATGAAGAGTGTCTGAAGAGAAAAGGCCTGAGGAATCTTAAAGCCCAAGAAGATCAAGACTCAAACCAGCTTCTCTTCACTGCATTATTGATAGCACAGCCAGCAGGTTACAATAAAAAAGTACTGACCAGCATTGGTAACATGAACCACAAAACATTATAAAACATGATGAAGTTTATACCACATGGGACCACCCATTACCAACAGTTCAAAAAATAGATGCAAGAGCCATATATAGTACATGAAGGAATACAAAAGTTGCACTGATCATTGAAATTGCTACACCCAGTGATTACAGTGTCTGATGGACACAAAGTCATATACCAGGATTTGCTGGCAGAAACAAGGGCATTATGGAAGAAGGATACCCAGACAATTTCAATAGAAGTAGCAGGAGCAATGAATATCATAAAAAAGAAAGTGCAGCCTTATTTGTTTATGGTACCAATGCATGTAGCTCCATATGAATTGCAAAAGGATACACTTCTGGAGACATTGTGAGTGCTGTAAAGAGCACTTTTGGCTAACATGAAATATGGAAACAGTACTAATTTCATGAACTTTAAACATACTTTGACTTAGAAATGGGGTCCTTTCCTGTCATGGTATTAGAAACCCAAAATACCTGGAGAAATTAAACCCAGACATCTCATACATGCGCTTAAGCATATTTATAAAACAACATGCATCCTTTCCAAGTTTAACCCAGAAATGTTCATTACTACCCTATCATCTATTAACTGGAACTTCATAAAATTTTCCCACTAGATGATGCTGTAAATGAATTTAGTACAACCTTCCTGAATATCCTAAATAGCCTTGCACCTCCTAGAAGGAAGTGATTGAAAACAAATAATGCAATTTGGCTTTTTAGAAAGAGTAGAATACTAATGCAGGCTAGAGAAAATCTTAGAAAGAATGGCAAGAATATTAAACCCCACAGTATCTTGAAAACTTCAGAATGCTTCATAATCATACTGAAAAGCAAATAAATGAAGACAGAAAGTGTGCTACAATAACTTTCATAATAGTAATAAACACAATCCTAAAAAATTCTGGACAGCCATTAAAAAAAGTCTTGCATTCTGGCCTAAAATTCAATCTCTGTCACCTCTCCCAATGCCTAACCACTCAAAACTGAAATACAATTCAACTCTTATTTCTTAAATAGTGTAGCATTTCCAACCAAGAATTCCCCAAAGCTAATCCTAAACCTGATCAACAGCCGCGTATCGCCGCATCCACTTTTACCTTCAAACCTGTGCCCACGTCCTATAACTACTCTAAAACAAACTCAAACTGTGCTCTTCTTCAGCTGATGACCTTCCAAGTGAAAACCTTAAAATAGCAGCCCAGTAGCACTGCCTGTCCTGTGTCCATCCCTATAAATAGGTCAGTCCAGGAATCTCATGTTCCCTCTCTCTGGATTAAGAAACACATTATCCCTTTGGACAAAGGAGGAAATCTAACAGACATTGCTAACTTTAGACCCATAGCAATCTTGTTCCCCCTCCGAAGTACTTGAAAAATTTATTCAGAAACAAGTGCTAAACTATCTCCTGCAGGAAGAACTCTTATCTGCCACAAAACATGGCTGCCGTCTTTACCATAGTACTAATCCTGCAACAATAAGTTATGTAGATAACTGTCAATAAAGCTAGAGAAAATGGCAAAAGTGTCTCCTCCTTACTTCTAGACTTGTCTAAAGCCTTCAAAACAGTTTGTCACTGCAAATATCTACTTCAAATGTCCTCACTAGGTCTCTCTCAGCCCACCCTTCTATGGTCCAAAAGCTACCTATCCAGTAGGCATCAGTAAGTAAAATGGCACTCCACCCTCTCTATAACTCCCAGTCACCAGCTCTGTACCATAAGGCTCTACCCTTGGTCCCCTGCATTTTAACATTCTCACCAACACACTCCACACATCCACACAACAATCCACCCTAACACAGTACATAGATGACTCTTCACTCATTTTCGCATCTGACAATGTACACCTCCAAAAAGTTACTCAGGAAGCTTTACCAACCAGTGAAATATGACTTTGTAACTCTCAACTAATGTTCAACCCTAAAAAATGTATTTTTTCCCTCAAACCCATTTGCATAAAAAAAAAATAAATAAATAAAAGTCATGTATTTCGATAATATAACCATTGATGTCACTTCTAATAGCAAATTATTAGGAATGATAGTGGATGATAATCTTAAATTTGACCCACATATACACAAATTGCATAAGATAAACTCATCAAAAACTAGATATGATTTACAGACCTAAAAACGTTCTCACTGACATAACTAAAACTACATGTAGGCCACACTTCCTTATGGCACTCCCATCCTCACTAACCTTCAGGCATCATATAAAATCAAAACTTGAACAATGCTATAAAGAAGGTGCTAAATATGCAGCAAATACCCCTTTGAGACCCACCAATGTATAGCATTAAAAAGCCTAAACTGGTTAGAACTACCCCATCAAATGACATATAGACAGCTTCTTATCACCTATAAAATTATCCAGAATCTATGTGCTTGTCCAACACTAAATAGTGTTCTACACAACTATGTTCCCAGTTGGTCATTATGATCCAATGACCAAAAACTCTTGTCTGTCCACAAGCCTGTTAAATCTGCTGGGCATTGTCTGTACTCATGCTATGTTGCTAAGGCCTGGAACAACCTACCTGCATCCATCAGGTCAGTACTTTTCCTCTCATTCTTCAAAAGCATTCCTGAAAACTTCCTAGCCAAAAGCTGGCTCTGTTCTTGCTCAGCACCAGGATAAACTGCATCCCTAAATATGAGCACATATCTATTCATACCTTACACATCTCTTCTCTCTCTTCTTCACTCACTTCCTTATTTCTATCAATTTCTCTCCCCTGGCTTTCTCTCTAAATATACAATAAGCCTGCTTTTCCTTCATATTGCAATTCCTGTTTGCATTATACTAACTGATCTTTAATTTATTTATAAACTGGCTATCATTTTCTCCAAATATTAAATCATTGTCATAATATCTGTTCTTAACCAATGTTTACATATTTTATCTAATTTTGGTATAATTATTTAAACTGTAGCTGCTTGTTAAATTATTGTTCTTATTTTTTTGTAATAATTTGGATTTTTTCTCCCTGGGCCACCATAGCAAATGAACTCCTACCCAGTCAGAATTTCCTGGTAATCAAATGTCAATAAATTAATAAATAAAGAAATAAGTGCCAGGACTGACATTTTGCATACAATATTTTGAAGATCTTATACAAGTCTGGTTTGCAAAAATAGGAAAAATGGTGGATAGACAGGAACTAATAGCAAGACCAAGTCAGCTCAGTGCAATGATAGCACTGCATTTATTAACAATCTAAACATACTTTTCTGGCAGGTTTGAAGAGAAAAACAATCTGGAGTCTGTAAAGCTTCTCAAAGACCCAAAGGAGGCAGTACTGAACTTCAGTGTTGTGGATGTAAGGAACCAACTGACAAAAGTGAAACACAGGAAGGCTGCTGGTCCTGATAACATTCTGGGGGAAGTACTGAAAGGCTATGCAGACCACCTCATCATAGTCCTGATGGATATCTTCAATAATTTGCTTGTCCAGGAAAAAGTACCAGCATGCTTCAAAGTTACCAACATAATCCCTCTGCCCAAAAAAGCCAACCCCACCTACCTAAATGATTACAGGCCGGTGGCCCTTACATCAAATTTAATAAAATGCTTGGAAAGACTGTTTAAAAGGCATTTGACTACGGTACTACCTCAATCCTTTGACCCACTGCAGTTTGTCTACTGGGCAAACAGATCAACTGCTGATGCCATTTTGGTGGGACTTCACCTCATATTGGAGCATCTTGAAGAGAATAGCAACTATGCCAGGTTATTCATCGATTTCAGCTTGGCATTCAATACGTAAATTCCAGTGCAACTTATAGAAAAGCTAATCGACCTTGGCATAAAAAAGAGGTGTGCAACTGGATCCTCGATTTCTTGACTGGAAGACCACAAAGGACCTGTGCTGGTAATAACACTTTTGGGAGTATTGTAATCAACACTGGAGTACCCCAGGGTTGTGTGCTGAGTCCTCTACTGTTCACAGTCCTTACCCATGACTGCTCTGCAAAAGCTAGCAACAACCACATCAACAAATTTGCAGATGACACCACAGTGGTGGGACTCATAAGTGGTGATGGCGAGAGTGGGTATAGGAATGAGGTCATCTCCCTGATTGAATCCAATAGTTTTGGTCTTGAACATCAATAAAACAAAAGAAGTGATTATTGACTTCAGAAAGAGCTGTGCCATATGCACCTGCCCCTCAAGATCAATGGTGAAGAAATGGACAGAGTCCATTATCAGAGGATCTTTCTTGGAGTACAAACACAGGCCAGCTAATTAAAAAAGCCCACCAGTGACTACACTTCCTAAGAAGGCTGAGATAAGCAAAACTCTCTATGAATGCTCTAAATACCTTCTACAGAGGAGCCATTGAGAGCATTATCACCAGCAACTGCACTGTATGGTTCGTTAACAGCACAATGTCTGAAAGGAAGAAGCTGCAAAGAATAATAAGAACAGCAGAAAGATTGTGGGCACTAGTCAGGCTACCTTACAGCAGCTCTTTGAAATGAGATATAAAAAGAGGTCCCACAAAATACTGAGTGACACTTCTCATCTAGCATATGGTTGGTTCACTAAACTTGTTTCCGGTAGAAGGTTACTGAGTATGCACTGCAGGACCTCCAGATTCATGAACAGTGTTTATCCAACTGCAATAAGACTCATTAATGCAGGCATAAATCTGGATGTATCAATTCTGTAATAGACTGTTACTCTCTCGTTCTTTTTCTTTTCTATACAGTAATTCTATTTATTTATTACTAAAATTAATATATTCTTATTCGAGTGCAATTCCAATCACTTTCTTATGTGCAATATCACCCAATCTCACCTCTGTGTATAGTTTACTTTTCATGTGTTAATCATCTAGTAGTCAATGTTGTCCAGTGTAAATAAATAGTGTACAAGCATGTGCATAAGCAACCTGGTTCTTTACATTTGCACTATAGTTATTGTTTATTCCTTAATACCTATCATGTCTGTCTTTTTGTGTTTGTTTTCTCCTGTAAAAGAGCTGACACTCGAAATTTTGTTTAGGTAGCACTTGTGTTTCTTAAACAACAATAACATTCCTTTGAATCTATGAATCTTATGTACAGACTGCTTTGTATAACCAAAAATGACAAATAAAAAAATCTGTTTATATACTAGATACTTCAGATTAAGTGTAATGCTAACATGGTACAATATACACTTACAATTCAATTATAGAAATTCTGCTTAACAAAAAATCTACAGCCAAAAGCATCACTCATACAGATCTTTGTGTCACATTTTTAAAATGCTTATAGGCTGTTAACAAGATTACTATAAAATTGAAATCATATATCATGCTATTCTGTTTTGTTAGATGTTTTCCTCACTTTAAGAAAACTGACTTAAGTTTTAAGTGGTGTAAATGATTTAGTGTTTCTACCTGTGCTGTGTTTTGTGTTGCTACACAATTGAACCAAACATGTCCAATTTTGATAGATGCAGTTGGTCTTTATTACAATAATCACAGTGGAGAAGACTGACACAGATATACAGAAAGTGAAAATGCTAACTGCATATTGTGACATGTCATGCACTGCTGAAAAACACAACCCAATTACTATTGTATATATATATTGTATAAACCAACGTTATAAAAGCAAACATTTTAACAATATACACATTTTTATACACAGTCTATGGTTACAGTATTCAAAATTCAAGTAATATAATTGTCATACTAATATAAATGATTTAGCATTTCAAAACATATCTGCACTTTCTCAGAAGATATGCCGCTACAGTTCTTTAAGTCTGAGAATGCACAATTTATATATATATATATATATATATATATATATATATATATATATATATATATACACACACACACACACACACACATATATATATATATATATATATATACATATATATATATATATATATATATATATATATATATATATATATATATATATATATATACATATATATACACACACACACACACACACACACACACACACACACACACACACACACACACACACACACACACACACACGTATGCATATATAGAAAAATGTATTCATAAACAAGTTATGCAGTATCTAATACAGGAAAATCTGCTTACACCCACTCAACATGGCTTCAGACCCAAACATAGCACAACTATAGCTTTATTATCCTTCCTCAACACTGTCTCTATAGCCATGGATGGCCATAAACTTATTTCTTGCCTATTCTTGGACCTCTCAAAAGCTTTTGACACTGTCTCACACTCTCTTCTGCTGCACAAACTGCATAGCCTCAACTTCTCCTCTGATACTATTGCATGGTTCTCCAACTACTTCACTGATAGATCTCAATCAGTGAGATGGCACTCTGCACTCTCCCCTCCTCTCCCTGTCAAACTGGGTGTACCTCAAGGGTCTATCCTGGGGCCTTTACTTTTTAATATCTTTACTAATCAGCTCTATACCTCCTGTCCTCAGTCATCTTTAGTGCAATACGCAGATGACTCTACAGTCATCAGCACAGCCAACTCTCCCTCTAAGCTCTTCTCAGCTACTCAGGCATCGTTTAACTTAATTGAAACATGGCTCTCCAACAACCAGCTCATCCTTAACCCTAAAAAAACAAAGCTGTTACTCTTCCTACCTTAAAAGTAAACAATATTAAACCCTCCTTCTCCATGCAGTCCCTTAATAACACTCCCATTCAGGTAGAGTCCACTACTGAGCTCTTAGGCGTAACCATCGACGATCAGCTTAAATTTGACTTGCACGTTAATAACTGTACCAAAAAGACTCATTCAAAACTGGGGCTCTTTTACTGTAACAAGAAATGCCTTACCTCTGAAGCCAAGATTACTCACTCTCTCTCTCTTACCTACCTTCTACCCAGTCTAATGTACAATTCTCAAATTCTCACAAATCTTAACTCAGCACTCCTGACCAAACTCGAATCTACCTACAACAAGGTAACTAGATTTGCTGCCCAACAAACCTACAAATCCCATCACTGTCCCTCTCTAAAACACATAACTGGCTTGAATTACCTCACCAGCTTCTTTTCTCTCAGCTCCATATCATCCATTCTATCCTATACCAGCCTTCTTACTGCCCAGCACTATCCCCCCTTATCTCTCATTATTCCCCCTCCAGACCTCTCCAAACCTCTAAGCAAGTCCTACTACAAATCTACAAACCCAAGTCTAAATTTGGACACAACATGTACAGCTATCACCCCACTATTGCCTGGAATAGGCCCCCACTAGAAATCAGGACCCTTGCACATCCTAAATAATTTAGGACAGCCACCAAAGAGCACTTTAAAAGTCGCTGGTCCTGCCACTGCACTCTCCCTACTTAACATCCCCTACTTCTCATACCTTAATCTACTTTCTGCCCTTAACTCACTCTTCTCACTAGCTCTCTCTAATCTTCCTTGAATACTCTTTGTACTGTCTTCTAAAATCTATTAAGCGAATTGCCTCAGAGAAACATTTTGTTGTAA